>NC_069507.1:156360523-156660523 GCF_027579735.1 Bombina bombina | reverse complement strand
ATTCCTTACTGATGAGAAATACAACACCTGGCCACCAGGAGGAGGCAAAAACACCCCAGCCAAAGGCTTAAATATCCCTCCCACTTCCTCATTACCCCAGTCATTCTGCAGAGGGAACAAGGAAAAGTAGGAGAAACATTATGGTATAAATGGTGCCAAAAAAATAAAATAAATAGGGGGCCGCCCATAGACAAAAAAAAAAAAAAGTGCGGGGGCTGTAGACTCTCCCTATCCGGAAGGAAAGGAATTTATCTGGTAAGCATACATGATGTTTTCCTTCCTAAGATAGGAAGAGTCCACAGGTTCATTCCTTACTGTTGGGAAAACTATACCCTAGCTCCAGAGGACACTGAATGAATAACGGGAGGGAAAAAAAGGAAGAGGCGGACCCTATACTGAGGGCACCACAGTCTGCAAAACTTTTCTCCCGAAAGCTGCTTCAGCTGAAGCAAAAACATCAAACTTGTAAAATTTTGAAAAAGTATGTAAGGAGGTCCACGTAGCCGCCTTACAAATCTGATCCATAGAGGCCTCGTTCTTAAAGGCCCAAGAGGAAGCTACTGCTCTAGTGGAATGAGCCGTTATTCTCTTGTGGAATGTCCCACTGTCTTGTAAGCTAAGCGGATGACACTCCTTAACCAAAAAGATAGGGAAGTCGAAGTAGCCTTCTGCCTCTTACGCTTCCCGAATAGAAAACGAACAAAGAGGAAGATTGTCTAAACTCCTTAGTAGCCTAAAGATAGAACTTCAAGGCACGAACCAAATCCAAATTGTGAAGTAAGCGTTCCTTCGATGAACAAGGAAGGAACCACAATCTCCTGATTGATGTTGCGATCTAACACAACCTTAGGAAGTAAACCTAATTTAGTATATAAAACTGCCTTATCTGCATGAAAAATCAGATAAGGGAGCTTACATTGCAAAGCAGAGATCTCAGAAACTCTGCACACAGAGGCAATAGCCAATAAAAAGAGAACCTTCCAAGATAACAATTTAAATGTCAACGGAATGCAGAGGCTCAAACGGAAACCTGTTGCAAAACCCGAAGAACAAGATTTAGGCTCCAAGGAGGAGACCCAGATCTAAATACAGGTCTGATCCTAATCAGAGCCTTACTAAAGGAATGGACATCTGGAAGCTCAGCCAGTCTCTTGTGCAATAAAACCGACAGGGATGAAATCTGTCCCCTCAGGGAACTAGCAGAAAGGCCCTTCTCCAGCCCATCCTGGAGAAAAGATAAGATCCTGGCAACCTTAACTCTGTGCCAGGAAAAAACAGGCTCTTCAAACCAGAATAAGTAGGTCCTCCACACCTTGTGGTAGATACGCCGAATAACTGGTTTATGAGCTTGAAGAAGAGTATCAATGACACTTTTAGAGAAACCTCTCTTGGCTAAGACTAAGCGTTCAATCTCCACGCAGTCGGTCTCAGAAAATCTAGATTTTGATGAACAAATGGACCTTGTATCAGCAGGTCTCTGCAACAAGGTAACTTCCACGGAGGAGATGAGGACATCCCCATTAGATCTGCGAACCACATCCTTTGCGGCCACGATGGAGCAATCAGGATTACTGATAACCGCTCCGGCTTGTTGCGGGCCACCACTCAAGGAAGAAGCGGTAATGGAGGAAAAAAATATGAGTTTGAACCTCCAGGTCACTGGTAGTGCATCTATTAGATCCACTTGGGGATCCCTTGACCTATATCTGGGTAGCTTGGTATTGAGACGCGACACCATGAAATCTATCTCCGGCGTCCCCCACTTGGTGCATATGTCTTAAAACACCTCAGGATGGAGAGACCATTCACCTGGATGGAAGGAATGCCTGCTGAGAAAATCCCCCTCCCTGTTGTCCACACCCGGAATGTGGATCACTGACAGCGAACAGCTGTGGGCCTCTGCCCACGCTAGAATCTGAGATACTTCCTTCATTGCCAAGGAACTTCTCGTTCCCACTTGATGGTTGAAGTAAGCCACCAAGGTTATATTGTCCGATTTAAATCTGATAAACTGGGACAAACCGAGAAGTGGCCAAGTCTTCAAGGCCTTGAAGATTGCCTGTAGTTCCAAAATATTGATCAGGAGGACTCCTGAGTCCACAACCCCTGTGCCTTCCTGGCACCCCAAACAGCTCCCCATCCAGATAGGCTTGCGTCCATAGTCAATCTCCCAGGATGGTCTTAAGAAGAATGTCCCTCGGGACAGATGATCTGGACAGAGCCACCAAGAGAGTGATTCTCTCGACCAGCTATCTAATACAATCTGCTGAGTCAGATCTGAATGATCGCAGTTCCACTGCCTCAGCATGCACAGTTGTAAAGGTCTGAGACGGAACATGGCAAAAGGAATTATGTCCATGCAGGACACCATGAGACCAATCACCTCCATACACTGAGCCACAGAGGGACTCAAGGAGGTCCGGAGGGCAAGACATGTCGAAGTTAGCTTGCAATGTCTCTGGTCTGTTAGAAATATCCTCATGGATATGGAGTCTATTATAGTACCCAGGAATTCCACCCTGGTACTTGGGATAAGAGAACTCTTCTGCAAGTTTATCTTCCATCCATGTGATTGAAGAAGACGGGAATCCGGGAGTTCTTCCGTTAGATGAAAGGATGATGCTTGCACCAGAATATCGTCCAAGTACAATACCCTGAGTTCTGTCAATGGCTAGAAGAGCCCCCAGAACCTTCGTAAAGATTCTTGGAGCAGTAGCTAGGACAAACGGAAGGGCAATTAACTGGAAGTGCTGGTCCAGGAATGCAAACCTCAGGAACTGAAAGTGTTCCCTGTGGATTGGAACATGAAGGTAAAAGTCCTTCAGATCTATAGTGGTCATAAACTGGCCTTCCTGATTTAAAGGAAGGATGGACCTTATCGTCACCATCTTGAAGGAAGGGACACTGAGAAATTTGTTTAAGCACTTTAGGTCCAGAATTCGGCGGAAAGTCCCCCCTCCTTTGGGAACACGAAAAGGTTTGACTAAAACCCCAAACCTCTTTCTTCGATAGGCACCGGGACAACACCTCCTATGTAAGATGGATTCCGAACGCACTAGAAAGGCATCCCTCTTTCTGGTCTGGTAGACAGATTTGAGAGAAGGAATCTGCCCCTTGGTGGATGAGATTTGAAGCCTATCTTGTATCCCTGAAATACCACCTCCAGGACCCACGGATCCTGTACGTCCTTGAACCAGGCGTCTGAAAAAAGAGACAATCTGCCACCTAGAGCTTTAATTCTGTCTTGAATATCCTCGAGGGGAGATTCCACCTCAATGAGTTCCGAAAAGTCACACCAGCAGGTAGCCACTCCGGCAACGGCGGCAACTGCAGCCGCCGGTTAAAATCCGTATGTTGAAACATCTTTCTCAGAAAGGTTTCCATTTTCTTTTCCATCAGCTCTCTGAACAAAAAACTATCCTCAAGAGGTATAGTAGTACGTTTAGCAAGCGTAGAGATAGCACCATCCACCTTAGGAATGGAGCCCCACAAATCCAGTTGCGAGTCCGGGACCAAATTTTTTAAAAGTAGACGAGGGGGAAAAAGGAAGAATCAATTCTTTCCCATTCGTTCTTAATAATGTTCGCCACAAAAGTCAAAGGAACTTTCCTGTCTTCGTAAACTCTGTCTAATTTAGGTATCATAGGTTCTTCAGGAAGTGCGGCCTCTGAAACCTCTAACGCAGACAGAACCTCCTTTAATAAAAAACGCAAGTGCTCAATTTTACATCTAAAAGATGGTTCGTCCGCAGCAGGAGGCATAAACGCTAAGGACTGCGACCCAGAAAGTTCACCCTCTGAAGCTACATCATCGGATAACTGGGACATAATAGCTAAATCCGATAAATATTTAGATGACTCCGGGTCAAGAGAGCTGTTTAACCCTTCTCTTGCGTTTGTTAGAGCGAGGTAATGCACTGAGGGCCGCAGACACCGCCGTTTGTAACTGCGCGGCAAAGTCCACAGGAAGAAGGCCCCCTCAAGATGGAGGATTAGATGTGCTACTGGGAACTGCATGTGGAGTGGATAATGTAGCAAGGGTAGTAATCTCACGGGATGCCAAGGCCTGAGTAGTAGAAGGCTCAGAGGAACTAAGAGCCTTAGCAGGCTTGTCTCCCCTTCTTAGACTTTATAACGGTGTTAAGGCATGTCGAACATAATTGAGTGGGCGGGAAAACCACTGTCTCCTCACAATATAAACAGGTATGATATATTACAGTACCTTCTAACATGCCAGAGTCCTTCATAGCTCAGGTTATACCCACAGAAGGACACAAATAAAAACATTATAGAAAACTGCACCTTTATACTCCCAATGGCTGGGGTACTCACCACCTCCTAGACCCAGACACTTAACAGAGGAAACGCTCTCTTCAGGTTTAAGTCTCAGCCGGAATGGAGGAAATGAACATAGACCACACCCGGTCACATGGAGTGCAAGACAGTACTTCCCCTGTTATTACAAGTACAGCAAGTAATAGGAGCTGTGCAACACTTTCAAAAACGAAAGTGAAACTTAAAAGTGAAACCTGTGGGTTCCAGACAAAACACAGTCTATCAGCCCAGAAAAAAAAAAACATAATTTATGTAAGAACTTACCTGATAAATTCATTTCTTTCATATTAACAAGAGTCCATGAGCTAGTGACGTATGGATATACATTCCTACCAGGAGGGGCAAAGTTTCCCAAACCTTAAAATGCCTATAAATACACCCCTCACCACACCCACAAATCAGTTTAACGAATAGCCAAGAAGTGGGGTGATAAGAAAAAAAGTGCGAAGCATATAAAATAAGGAATTGGAATAATTGTGCTTTATACAAAAAAATCATAACCACCACAAAAAAGGGTGGGCCTCATGGACTCTTGTTAATATGAAAGAAATGAATTTATCAGGTAAGTTCTTACATAAATTATGTTTTCTTTCATGTAATTAACAAGAGTCCATGAGCTAGTGACGTATGGGATAATGACTACCCAAGATGTGGATCTTTCCACACAAGAGTCACTAGAGAGGGAGGGATAAAATAAAGACAGCCAATTCCTGCTGAAAATAATCCACACCCAAAATAAAGTTTAACAAAAAACATAAGCAGAAGATTCAAACTGAAACCGCTGCCTGAAGAACTTTTCTACCAAAAACTGCTTCAGAAGAAGAAAATACATCAAAATGGTAGAATTTAGTAAAAGTATGCAAAGAGGACCAAGTTGCTGCTTTGCAGATCTGGTCAACTGAAGCTTCATTCCTAAACGCCCAGGAAGTAGATACTGACCTAGTAGAATGAGCTGTAATTCTCTGAGGCGGAATTTTACCCGACTCAACATAGGCAAGATGAATTAAAGATTTCAACCAAGATGCCAAAGAAATGGCAGAAGCTTTCTGGCCTTTCCTAGAACCGGAAAAGATAACAAATAGACTAGAAGTCTTACGGAAAGATTTCGTAGCTTCAACATAATATTTCAAAGCTCTAACAACATCCAAAGAATGCAACGATTTCTCCTTAGAATTCTTAGGATTAGGACATAATGAAGGAACCACAATTTCTCTACTAATGTTGTTGGAATTCACAACTTTAGGTAAAAATTCAAAAGAAGTTCGCAACACCGCCTTATCCTGATGAAAAATCAGAAAAGGAGACTCACAAGAAAGAGCAGATAATTCAGAAACTCTTCTAGCAGAAGAGATGGCCAAAAGGAACAAAACTTTCCAAGAAAGTAATTTAATGTCCAATGAATGCATAGGTTCAAACGGAGGAGCTTGAAGAGCTCCCAGAACCAAATTCAAACTCCAAGGAGGAGAAATTGACTTAATGACAGGTTTTATACGAACCAAAGCTTGTACAAAACAATGAATATCAGGAAGAATAGCAATCTTTCTGTGAAAAAGAACAGAAAGAGCGGAGATTTGTCCTTTCAAAGAACTTGCGGACAAACCCTTATCTAAACCATCCTGAAGAAACTGTAAAATTCTCGGTATTCTAAAAGAATGCCAAGAAAAATGATGAGAAAGACACCAAGAAATATAAGTCTTCCAGACTCTATAATATATCTCTCGAGATACAGATTTACGAGCCTGTAACATAGTATTAATCACGGAGTCAGAGAAACCTCTTTGACCAAGAATCAAGCGTTCAATCTCCATACCTTTAAATTTAAGGATTTCAGATCCTGATGGAAAAAAGGACCTTGCGACAGAAGGTCTGGTCTTAACGGAAGAGTCCATGGTTGGCAAGATGCCATCCGGACAAGATCCGCATACCAAAACCTGTGAGGCCATGCCGGAGCTATTAGCAGGACAAACGAGCATTCCTTCAGAATCTTGGAGATTACTCTTGGAAGAAGAACTAGAGGCGGAAAGATATAGGCAGGATGATACTTCCAAGGAAGTGATAATGCATCCACTGCCTCCGCCTGAGGATCCCGGGATCTGGACAGATACCTGGGAAGTTTCTTGTTTAGCTGAGAGGCCATCAGATCTATCTCTGGGAGCCCCCACATTTGAACAATCTGAAGAAATACCTCTGGGTGAAGAGACCATTCGCCCGGATGCAACGTTTGGCGACTGAGATAATCCGCTTCCCAATTGTCTACACCTGGGATATGAACCGCAGAGATTAGACAGGAGCTGGATTCCGCCCAAACCAAAATTCGAGATACTTCTTTCATAGCCAGAGGACTGTGAGTCCCTCCTTGATGATTGATGTATGCCACAGTTGTGACATTGTCTGTCTGAAAACAAATGAACGATTCTCTCTTCAGAAGAGGCCAAAACTGAAGAGCTCTGAAAATTGCACGGAGTTCCAAGATATTGATCGGTAATCTCACCTCCTGAGATTCCCAAACTCCTTGTGCTGTCAGAGATCCCCACACAGCTCCCCAACCTGTGAGACTTGCATCTGTTGAAATTACAGTCCAGGTCGGAAGAACAAAAGAAGCCCCCTGAATTAAACGAAGGTGATCTGTCCACCACGTTAGAGAGTGTCGAACAATCGGTTTTAAAGATATTAACTGATATATCTTCGTGTAATCCCTGCACCATTGGTTCAGCATACAGAGCTGAAGAGGTCGCATGTGAAAACGAGCAAAGGGGATCGCGTCCGATGCAGCAGTCATAAGACCTAGAATTTCCATGCATAAGGCTACCGAAGGGAATGATTGAGACTGAAGGTTTCGACAAGCTGTAATCAATTTTAGACGTCTCTTGTCTGTTAAAGACAGAGTCATGGACACTGAATCTATCTGGAAACCCAGAAAGGTTACCCTTGTTTGAGGAATCAAAGAACTTTTTGGTAAATTGATCCTCCAACCATGATCTTGAAGAAACAACACAAGTCGATTTGTATGAGACTCTGCTAAATGTAAAGACTGAGCAAGTACCAAGATATCGTCCAAATAAGGAAATACCACAATACCCTGTTCTCTGATTACAGACAGAAGGGCACCGAGAATCTTTGTGAAAATTCTTGGAGCTGTAGCAAGGCCAAACGGTAGAGCCACAAATTGGTAATGCTTGTCTAGAAAAGAGAATCTCAGGAACTGATAATGATCTGGATGAATCGGAATATGCAGATATGCATCCTGTAAATCTATTGTGGACATATAATTCCCTTGCTGAACAAAAGGCAATATAGTCCTTACAGTTACCATCTTGAACGTTGGTATCCTTACATAACGATTCAATAATTTTAGATCCAGAACTGGTCTGAAGGAATTCTCCTTCTTTGGTACAATGAAGAGATTTGAATAAAACCCCATCCCCTGTTCCGGAACTGGAACTGGCATAATTACTCCAGCCAACTCTAGATCTGAAACACAATTCAGAAATGCTTGAGCTTTCACTGGATTTACTGGGACACGGGAAAGAAAAAATCTCTTTGTAGGAGGTCTCATCTTGAAACCAATTCTGTACCCTTCTGAAACAATGTTCTGAATCCAAAGATTGTGAACAGAATTGATCCAAATTTCTTTGAAAAAACGTAACCTGCCCCCTACCAGCTGAACTGGAATGAGGGCCGTACCTTCATGTGAACTTAGAAGCAGGCTTTGCCTTTCTAGCAGGCTTGGATTTATTCCAGACTGGAGATGGTTTCCAAACTGAAACTGCTCCTGAGGACGAAGGATCAGGCTTTTGTTCTTTGTTGAAACGAAAGGAACGAAAACGATTGTTAGCCCTGTTTTTACCTTTAGATTTTTTATCCTGTGGTAAAAAAGTTCCTTTCCCACCAGTAACAGTTGAAATAATAGAATCCAACTGAGAACCAAATAATTTGTTTCCCTGGAAAGAAATGGAAAGTAGAGTTGATTTAGAAGCCATATCAGCATTCCAGGTCTTAAGCCATAAAGCTCTTCTGGCTAAGATAGCCAGAGACATAAACCTAACATCAACTCTAATAATATCAAAAATGGCATCACAGATAAAATTATTAGCATGCTGGAGAAGAATAATAATATCATGAGAATCACGATTTGATACTTGTTGCGCTAGAGTTTCCAACCAAAAAGTTGAAGCTGCAGCAACATCAGCCAATGATATAGCAGGTCTAAGAAGATTACCTGAACATAGATAAGCTTTTCTTAGAAAAGATTCAATTTTTCTATCTAAAGGATCCTTAAACGAGGTACCATCTGACGTAGGAATGGTAGTACGTTTAGCAAGGGTAGAAATAGCCCCATCAACTTTAGGGATTTTGTCCCAAAATTCTAACCTGTCAGGCGGAACAGGATATAATTGCTTAAAACGTTTAGAAGGAGTAAATGAATTACCCAATTTATCCCATTCCTTGGAAATTACTGCAGAAATAGCATTAGGAACAGGAAAGACTTCTGGAATAACCGCAGGAGCTTTAAAAACCTTATCCAAACGTATAGTATTAGTATCAAGAGGACTAGAATCCTCTATTTCTAAAGCAATTAGTACTTCTTTAAGTAAAGAGCGAATAAATTCCATCTTAAATAAATATGAAGATTTATCAGCATCAATCTCTGAGATAGAATCCTCTGAACCAGAAGAGTCCAAAGAATCAGAATGATGGTGTTCATTTAAAAATTCATCTGTAGAGAGAGAAGATTTAAAAGACTTTTTACGTTTACTAGAAGGAGAAATAACAGACAAAGCCTTCTTTATGGATTCAGAAACAAAATCTCTTATGTTATCAGGAACATTCTGCACCTTAGATGTTGAGGGAACTGCAACAGGCAATGGTACATCACTAAAGGAAATATTATCTGCTTTAACAAGTTTGTCATGACAATTATTACAAACAACAGCTGGAGGAATAGCTACCAAAAGTTTACAGCAGATACACTTAGCTTTGGTAGATCCAGCAGGCAGTGGTTTTCCTGTAGTATCTTCTGGCTCAGATGCAACGTGAGACATCTTGCAATATGTAAGAGAAAAAACAACATATAAAGCAAAATAGATCAAATCCCTTATAAGACAGTTTCAGGAATGGGAAAAAATGCCAAATATCAAGCTTCTAGCAACCAGAAGCAAATGAAAAATGAGACTGAAATAATGTGGAGACAAAAGCGACGCCCATATTTTTTAGCGCCAAATAAGACGCCCACATTATTTGGCGCCTAAATGCTTTTGGCGCCAAAAATGACGCCACATCCGGAACGCCGACATTTTTGGCGCAAAATAACGTCAAAAAATGACGCAACTTCCGGCGACACGTATGACGCCGGAAACGGAAAAGAATTTTTGCGCCAAAAAAGTCCGCGCCAAGAATGACGCAATAAAATGAAGCATTTTCAGCCCCCGCGAGCCTAACAGCCCACAGGGAAAAAAGTCAAATTTTTGAGGTAAGAAAAATATGATAATTCAATGCATAATCCCAAATATGAAACTGACTGTCTGAAAATAAGGAAAGTTGAACATTCTGAGTCAAGGCAAATAAATGTTTGAATACATATATTTAGAACTTTATAAATAAAGTGCCCAACCATAGCTTAGAGTGTCACAGAAAATAAGACTTACTTACCCCAGGACACTCATCTACATGTTTGTAGAAAGCCAAACCAGTACTGAAACGAGAATCAGTAGAGGTAATGGTAAATATAAGAGTATATCGTCGATCTGAAAAGGGAGGTAAGAGATGAATCTCTACGACCGATAACAGAGAACCTTATGAAATAGACCCCGTAGAAGGAGATCACTGCATTCAATAGGCAATACTCTCTTCACATCCCTCTGACATTCACTGCACGCTGAGAGGAAAACCGGGCTCCAACTTGCTGCGGAGCGCATATCAACGTAGAATCTAGCACAAACTTACTTCACCACCTCCCTTGGAGGCAAAGTTTGTAAAACTGATTTGTGGGTGTGGTGAGGGGTGTATTTATAGGCATTTTAAGGTTTGGGAAACTTTGCCCCTCCTGGTAGGAATGTATATCCATACGTCACTAGCTCATGGACTCTTGTTAATTACATGAAAGAAACATAATTTATGCTTACCTGATAAATTCCTTTCTTCTGTTGTGTGATCAGTCCACGGGTCATCATTACTTCTGGGATATAACTCCTCCCCAACAGGAAATGCAAGAGGATTCACCCAGCAGAGCTGCATATAGCTCCTCCCCTCTACGTCACTCCCAGTCATTCGACCAAGAATCAACGAGAAAGGAGAAACCAAGGGTGAAGTGGTGACTGGAGTATAATTTAAAAAATATCTACCTGCCTTAAAAAACAGGGCGGGCCGTGGACTGATCACACAACAGAAGAAAGGAATTTATCAGGTAAGCATAAATTATGTTTTCTTCTGTTATGTGTGATCAGTCCACGGGTCATCATTACTTCTGGGATACCAATACCAAAGCAAAAGTACACGGATGACGGGAGGGATAGGCAGGCTCATTATACAGAAGGAACCACTGCCTGAAGAACCTTTCTCCCAAAAATAGCCTCCGAAGAAGCAAAAGTGTCAAATTTGTAAAATTTGGAAAAAGTATGAAGCGAAGACCAAGTTGCAGCCTTGCAAATCTGTTCAACAGAGGCCTCATTCTTAAAGGCCCAAGTGGAAGCCACAGCTCTAGTAGAATGAGCTGTAATTCTTTCAGGAGGCTGCTGTCCAGCAGTCTCATAGGCTAAACGAATTATGCTACGAAGCCAGAAAGAGAGAGAGGTAGCCGAAGCCTTATGACCTCTCCTCTGACCAGAATACACGACAAACAGGGAAGACGTTTGTCGAAAATCCTTAGTTGCCTGCAAGTAGAACTTGAGGGCACGAACTACATCCAGATTGTGTAGAAGACGTTCCTTCTTTGAAGAAGGATTCGGGCACAGGGAAGGAACCACGATCTCTTGATTGATGTTCCTGTTAGTGACTACCTTAGGTAAGAACCCAGGTTTAGTACGCAGAACTACCTTGTCTGAGTGAAAAATCAAATAAGGAGAATCACAATGTAAAGCTGATAACTCAGAGACTCTCCGAGCCGAAGAAATAGCCATTAAAAATAACACTTTCCAAGATAACAACTTTATATCAATGGAATGAAGGGGTTCAAACGGAACTCCTTGTAGAACGTTAAGAACAAGGTTTAAACTCCATGGCGGAGCAACAGTTTTAAACACAGGCTTGATTCTAGCTAAAGCCTGACAAAAGGCCTGGACGTCTGGATTTTCTGACAGACGCCTGTGCAACAAGATGGACAGAGCTGAGATCTGTCCCTTTAATGAACTAGCCGATAAACCCTTTTCTAAACCTTCTTGTAGAAAAGACAATATCCTAGGAATCCTAACCTTACTCCAGGAGTAACCTTTGGATTCGCACCAGTATAGGTATTTACGCCATATCTTATGGTAAATCCTTCTGGTAACAGGCTTCCTAGCCTGTATCAGGGTATCAATAACCGACTCAGAAAAAACACGTTTTGATAAAATCAAGCGTTCAATTTCCAAGCAGTCAGCTTCAGAGAAGTTAGATTTTGATGTTTGAATGGACCCTGTATCAGAAGGTCCTGTCTTAGAGGTAGAGACCAAGGTGGACAGGATGACATGTCCACTAGATCTGCATACCAAGTCCTGCGTGGCCATGCAGGCGCTATTAGAATCACTGATGCTCTCTCCTGTTTGATTTTGGCAATCAATCGAGGAAGCAGCGGGAAGGGTGGAAACACATAAGCCATCCCGAAGTTCCAAGGTGCTGTCAAAGCATCTATCAGAACCGCTCCCGGATCCCTGGATCTGGACCCGTAGCGAGGAAGTTTGGCGTTCTGGCGAGACGCCATGAGATCTATCTCTGGTTTGCCCCAACGTCGAAGTATTTGGGCAAAGACCTCCGGATGAAGTTCCCACTCCCCCGGATGAAAAGTCTGGCGACTCAAGAAATCCGCCTCCCAGTTCTCCACTCCCGGGATGTGGATTGCTGACAGGTGGCAAGAGTGAGACTCTGCCCAGCGAATTATCTTTGATACTTCCATCATTGCTAGGGAGCTTCTTGTCCCTCCTTGATGGTTGATGTAAGCTACAGTCGTGATGTTGTCCGACTGAAACCTGATGAACCCCCGAGTTTTTAACTGGGGCCAAGCCAGAAGGGCATTGAGAACTGCTCTCAATTCCAGAATGTTTATTGGTAGGAGGCTTTCCTCCTGATTCCATTGTCCCTGAGCCTTCAGAGAATTCCAGACAGCGCCCCAACCTAGAAGGCTGGCGTCTGTTGTTACAATTGTCCAGTCCGGCCTGCTGAATGGCATCCCCCTGGACAGATGTGGCCGAGAAAGCCACCATAGAAGAGAGTTTCTGGTCTCTTGATCCAGATTCAGAGTAGGGGACAAGTCTGAGTAATCCCCATTCCACTGACTCAGCATGCACAATTGCAGCGGTCTGAGATGTAGACGTGCAATGGGTACTATGTCCATTGCTGCTACCATTAAGCCGATCACCTCCATGCATTGAGCTACTGACGGGAGTTGAATGGAATGAAGGACACGGCATGCATTTAGAAGCTTTGTTAATCTGTCTTCCGTCAGATAAATCTTCATTTCTACAGAATCTATAAGAGTCCCCAAGAATGGAACTCTTGTGAGAGGAAAGAGAGAACTCTTCTTTTCGTTCACTTTCCATCCATGCGACCTTAGAAATGCCAGAACTAACTCTGTATGAGACTTGGCAGTTTGAAAGCTTGAAGCTTGTATCAGAATGTCGTCTAGGTACGGAGCTACCGAAATTCCTCGCGGTCTTAGTACCGCCAGAAGGGCACCCAGAACCTTTGTGAAGATTCTTGGAGCCGTAGCCAATCCGAATGGAAGAGCTACAAACTGGTAATGCCTGTCTAAGAAGGCAAACCTTAGATACCGGTAATGATCTTTGTGAATCGGTATGTGAAGGTAAGCATCCTTTAAATCCACTGTGGTCATGTACTGACCCCTTTGGATCATGGGTAAGATTGTCCGAATAGTTTCCATTTTGAACGATGGAACTCTTAGGAATTTGTTTAGGATCTTTAAATCCAAGATTGGCCTGAAAGTTCCCTCTTTTTTGGGAACCACAAACAGGTTTGAGTAAAACCCTTGTCCTTGTTCCGACCGCGGAACCGGATGGATCACTCCCATTAATAACAGATCTTGTACACAGCGTAGAAACGCTTCTTTCTTTATCTGGTTTGTTGACAACCTTGACAGATGAAATCTCCCTCTTGGGGGAGAGAATTTGAAGTCTAGAAGGTATCCCTGAGATATGATCTCTAGCGCCCAGGGATCCTGAACATCTCTTGCCCAAGCCTGGGCGAAGAGAGAGAGTCTGCCCCCCACTAGATCCGGTCCCGGATCGGGGGCCCTCGATTCATGTTGTCTTAGGGGCAGCAGCAGGTTTCCTGGTCTGCTTGCCCTTGTTCCAGGACTGGTTAGGTTTCCAGCCTTGTCTGTAACGAGCAACGGCTCCTTCCTGTTTTGGTGCAGTGGAAGTTGGTGCTGCTCCTGCTTTGAAATTCCGAAAGGGACGAAAATTAGACTGTCTAGCCTTAGTTTTGGCTTTGTCTTGAGGCAGGGCGTGGCCCTTACCTCCTGTAATGTCAGCGATAATTTCTTTCAAACCGGGCCCAAATAAAGTTTGCCCTTTGAAAGGTATATTAAGTAATTTGGACTTAGAAGTTACATCAGCTGACCAGGATTTTAGCCACAGCGCCCTACGTGCCTGAATGGCGAATCCTGAGTTCTTAGCCGTAAGTTTGGTTAAATGTACTACGGCCTCCGAAATGAATGAATTAGCTAGTTTAAGGACTCTAAGCCTGTCCGTAATGTCGTCCAGCGTAGCTGAACTAAGGTTCTCTTCCAGAGACTCCATCCAAAATGCTGCCGCAGCCGTAATCGGCGCGATGCATGCAAGGGGTTGCAATATAAAACCTTGTTGAACAAACATTTTCTTAAGGTAACCCTCTAATTTTTTATCCATTGGATCTGAAAAAGCACAGCTATCCTCCACCGGGATAGTGGTACGCTTAGCTAAAGTAGAAACTGCTCCCTCCACCTTAGGGACCGTCTGCCATAAGTCCCGTGTGGTGGCGTCTATTGGAAACATCTTTCTAAATATTGGAGGGGGTGAGAACGGCACACCGGGTCTATCCCACTCCTTAGTAACAATTTCAGTTAGTCTCTTAGGTATAGGAAAAACGTCAGTACTCGCCGGTACCGCAAAGTATTTATCCAACCTACACAATTTCTCTGGTATTGCAACAGTGTTACAATCATTAAGAGCCGCTAAAACCTCCCCTAGTAATACACGGAGGTTCTCCAATTTAAATTTAAAATTTGAAATATCTGAATCCAATCTGTTTGGATCAGAACCGTCACCCACAGAATGAAGCTCTCCGTCCTCATGCTCTGCAAGCTGTGACGCAGTATCAGACATGGCTCTAGTATTATCAGCGCACTCTGTTCTCACCCCAGAGTGATCACGCTTGCCCCTTAGTTCTGGTAATTTAGCCAAAACTTCAGTCATAACAGTAGCCATATCTTGTAATGTTATCTGTAATGGCCGCCCAGATGTACTAGGCGTCACAATATCACGCACCTCCCGGGCGGGAGATGCAGGTACTGACACGTGAGGCGAGTTAGTCGGCATAACTCTCCCCTCGCTGTTTGGTGAAATTTGTTCAATTTGTACAGATTGGCTTTTATTTAAAGTAGCATCAATACAGTTAGTACATAAATTTCTATTGGGCTCCACCTTGGCATTGGAACAAATGACACAGGTATCTTCCTCTGAATCAGACATGTTTAACACACTAGCAAATAAACTTGCAACTTGGTTACAATCTTATTTAACAAAAACGTACTGTGCCTCAAGGAAGCACTAAACGATTAAATGACAGTTGAAAAAATGAACTGAAAAACTGTTATAGCATCAATCCTAGTTCTGTTAGAGATGAACCGGATCATGCCGGAAATACAAGAGTAACTGACTGGAAATTTTTGATGCGTAGCAAAGAGCGCCAAAAACGGCCCCTCCCCCTCACACACAGCAGTGAGAGAGAAACGAAACTGTCACAATTAAAACAAGCAACTGCCAAGTGGAAAAATAATGCCCAAACATTTATTCACTCAGTACCTCAGAAAATGCAAACGATTCTACATTCCAGCAAAAACGTTTAACATAATAAATACCTATTAAAAGGTTTAATGTACTTTTTACAGAGTAATTCCAGTGAAGTACCATTCCCGGAATACTGAAGTGTAGAGTATACATACATGTTATTATAACGGTATGGCAGGATTTTCTCATCAATTCCATTCAGAAAATAAAAACTGCTACATACCTCAATGCAGATTCATCTGCCCGCTGTCCCCTGATCTGAAGCTTTTACCTCCCTCAGATGGCCGAGAAACAGCAATATGATCTTAACTACTCCGGTTAAAATCATAGTAAAAACTCTGGTAGATTCTTCTTCAAACTCTGCCAGAGAGGCAATAACACGCTCCGGTGCTATTGTAAAATAACAAACTTTTGATTGAAGTTATAAAAACTAAGTATAATCACCATAGTCCTCTCACACATCCTATCTAGTCGTTGGGTGCAAGAGAATGACTGGGAGTGACGTAGAGGGGAGGAGCTATATGCAGCTCTGCTGGGTGAATCCTGTTGCATTTCCTGTTGGGGAGGAGTTATATCCCAGAAGTAATGATGACCCGTGGACTGATCACACATAACAGAAGAAAAATCACACAAAGCAGCATGTATATAATTAACACACTAATTAACCCCAACTGTTCAATAAAACCCCTTCAGAGGATATAAAACGCTAGGATTGACTATTGAAACAAATAAAGGGGACTTTCATTCATGAAGTATAAGATACTTCATGTAGAAAGCACCTTTATTTGTTTCAATCGATCGCCGTTCTTAGCTGCTTTGGCAGCCCACGGCTAAAAAAATGTTTTGGTAAGAGGTGACATTTTCATCTCTTAACCAATAGCTGTGCGGTAAATCTGGTTTGGCGCCCATGGGAGCCAGATTTACCACACGGCTATTGGTTAAGAGGTGAAAATGTCACCTCTTAGCAAAAATCTTTTTTAGCCGTGGGTTGCCAAAGCAGCAAAAAACGGCGATCGATTGAAACAAATGAAGGAGCTTTCTAAATGAAGTATCTTATACTTCATGAATGAAAGTCCCCTTTATTTGTTTTAACAGTCAATCCTAGCGTTTATAAAAACGCTAGGATTGACTTTGACCCTGGATCCTATCAAGGTATAAAGGAGCCACAATGTGACCCTGTGACAAAAGAAAAAGAATGACTGGGGTAATGAGGAAGTGAGAGGGATATTTAAGCCTTTGGCTGGGGTGTCTTAACCTCCTCTGGTGGCCAGGTGTTGTATTTCCCAACAGTAAAGGAATGAAGCTGTGGACTCTCCCTATCTTAGGAAGGAAATACCTGTAAATTGTAACCCCTTGAAAAGACTGTCACTCACTAAAATCAAGAAAGTTGAAAGGCATGTAAACCAGACTTGAATGTACATGGATTTAAACGTCTAATATAAACTTACCTGGTTTGGGAACTTCTAGACCCCTTTCTTTATAGAAAACACACATTTGTTTTTTTTCTCCTAAAAGAAATGAAGAAAATAAACTGTTTATTAGCAGTAAAGTAATGTATAATGTGACATAAATATTTTGTTTGAGCAAGGATTTCACTGCATTAGTTCAGCAGTAAAATCAATTTTCATCTCAAATAGTCAAAATATACGATTATCAGAAAAAAACTGAACCAGACATGCTAGATTGTAAGTTCCCACGGTAATAGGGCCCTCAATTCCTCCTGTATTTGTTTGTAAATTTATCCTGTCTCTTACAAGGTCTATATCATTGTTTTATTGAAATGAATTGTATCCATGGACAGCGCTGTGGAATATGTTGGCGCTTCATAAACTCTATAGTCAAAAGGAGGGAGTAACCTCATAAATAAGGGTATTTTTATATAACTTTGATTTGCATATATGGGTTCCCATGAGCCCTACACAAATCAACTCACCTTTATTCACACCAGGTGTGTGGTAACAAATTATACCCCCAAGACCTTTAGAAAGCGCAGACAATTGCCTTTCAAACTTGGGTGTTAGGGGTTTCTAGAGCTAAAGATAGAGGGGGTCTGAATAGCGAACTCCCATCCAGCCCCTTTAAGCTACAGGCAGCAGCCCATAACTTTGGTGTCTCCAGAGCTTGGTAACATCTCCAGATATGCCAGGCCACTTCATAGGCAACTGCACGAAAATGCATTTAAAACATTGTGAAGATGACACCTGTGGTCGTCAGCACTTAAGGGGATAAAATAACAAAAATACTTGAGAAGTCAGACTCAATGAATGTTTTTTTATTTCACTACATTACTTACTTTCTTCCAAATTGACTACTATCTTGAAGACAAGGTCTTGTAATTGTCTGTCTGACCTTAAAAATAAAACAAAGATACATATTCAACACCACTAACGTTACATTTAATACACTGTAATGCAAACTTTTGTTATTATTAAATGCACATCTGCTTTCCACTGCCCACCCCTCAAAAAAATTAATAATCCCCAATATGCTAGTTGGTGGCAGCAACACGAGAAAGCATTTTCCATTAAAGTGCTATTATCGTGGAAAATTTACATACTGTAATACATTAGAGTATCAAGATTCAGTGCTAGCGACCCTGCAATTTTATGTGTGTAATTGTCACAAAGAGGTTAAAAAAATATCTAAAGGCTGCTCTTGGGAGCCACAGAGAACTGCTGGTCCTGAGCAGAAACTGACCCAATCTAACTGGTTACAACTGAACACAGGACATGCACACACACATATATAGGCTTTTACCCCTGAATCCTTTAAATTACCCCCCATGCCATCGTATAGAAGGGTAAAAAATCTTAGGGACCACATAGTAAAAGCTGATGTAGGTACAACCAAAACCTCTGACATAAATTATTTGACTACTCCAAATAAAGGCGGCTACCCCTGTCTACATTGTGCTCAATGTAATTTAGTCATAAAAGGGAAATTTTTAGCACAATATGACAAAAGACAAGAATACACAATTAATGGGCTATATACATGCCAAACCAACTATGCAATTTACCTACTTAAATGCCCATGTGGCCTTTGCTATATTGGCGAGACCACCCAAGCCGCCAGGGATAGGTTTAGTCAACACAAAGCATCTATTAAATCAAAGGACATGTCACTTCCAGTATCTGCACATTTTAACAATATGGGTCATACAGTAAGTCAGCTTCGCTTTCAAGTAATTGACCATATCCCCACCACAGAAGAGGGGGTAATAGGGGAATAAAATTAAAACAGAAAGAAGTATGGTGGATTAAACGCCTAAATACACTAGATCCATATGGAGATTATGATTTGTATTTGTTTTTATAATGGTTTTAAATGATGGAATATATTCTGGTACCACTAGAGGTCACTGTGTTGATGAAATTTATAAACCTGGATAGGTATGTGTTAAATCAATTAACATTGAGAGTTGAAGCCTGATTGGTTCAGATACCCTTTTTAAAGTCTGTTTGCTTTTAACTTATGCATGATTAAGGACCATGTTAGGGACCACATAGTAAAAGCTGATGTAGGTTAAACCAAAACCTCTGACATAAATTATTTGACTACTCCAAATAAAGGCGGCTACCCCTGTCTACATTGTGCTCAATGTAATTCAGTCATAAAAGGGAAATTTTTAGCACAATATGACAAAAGACAGCAATACACAATTAATGGGCTATACATGCCAAACCAACTATGCAATTTACCTACTTAAATGCCCATGTGGCCTTTGCTATGTTGGCAAGACCACCCAAGACGCCAGGGATAGGTTTAGTCAACACAAAGCATCTATTAAATCAAAGGACATGTCACTTCCAGTATCTGCACATTTTAACAATATGGGTCATACAGTAAGTCAGCTTCGCTTTCAAGTAATTGACCATATCCCCACCACAGAAGAGGGGGTAATAGGGGAATAAAATTAAAACAGAAAGAAGTATGGTGGATTAAACGCCTAAATACACTAGATCCATATGGAGATTATGATTTGTATTTGTTTTTATAATGGTTTTAAATGATGGAATATATTCTGGTACCACTAGAGGTCACTGTGTTGATGAAATTTATAAACCTGGATAGGTATGGGTTAAATCAATTAACATTGAGAGTTGAAGCCTGATTGGTTCAGATACCCTTTTTAAAGTCTGTTTGCTTTTAACTTATGCATGATTAAGGACCATGTTAGGGACCACATAGTAAAAGCTGATGTAGGTACAACCAAAACCTCTGACATAAATTATTTGACTACTCCAAATAAAGGCGGCTACCCCTGTCTACATTGTGCTCAATGTAATTCAGTCATAAAAGGGAAATTTTTAGCACAATATGACAAAAGACAGCAATACACAATTAATGGGCTATACATGCCAAACCAACTATGCAATTTACCTACTTAAATGCCCATGTGGCCTTTGCTATGTTGGCAAGACCACCCAAGACGCCAGGGATAGGTTTAGTCAACACAAAGCATCTATTAAATCAAAGGACATGTCACTTCCAGTATCTGCACATTTTAACAATATGGGTCATACAGTAAGTCAGCTTCGCTTTCAAGTAATTGACCATATCCCCACCACAGAAGAGGGGGTAATAGGGGAATAAAATTAAAACAGAAAGAAGTATGGTGGATTAAACGCCTAAATACACTAGATCCATATGGAGATTATGATTTGTATTTGTTTTTATAATGGTTTTAAATGATGGAATATATTCTGGTACCACTAGAGGTCACTGTGTTGATGAAATTTATAAACCTGGATAGGTATGGGTTAAATCAATTAACATTGAGAGTTGAAGCCTGATTGGTTCAGATACCCTTTTTAAAGTCTGTTTGCTTTTAACTTATGCATGATTAAGGACCATGTTAGGGACCACATAGTAAAAGCTGATGTAGGTACAACCAAAACCTCTGACATAAATTATTTGACTACTCCAAATAAAGGCGGCTACCCCTGTCTACATTGTGCTCAATGTAATTCAGTCATAAAAGGGAAATTTTTAGCACAATATGACAAAAGACAGCAATACACAATTAATGGGCTATACATGCCAAACCAACTATGCAATTTACCTACTTAAATGCCCATGTGGCCTTTGCTATGTTGGCAAGACCACCCAAGACGCCAGGGATAGGTTTAGTCAACACAAAGCATCTATTAAATCAAAGGACATGTCACTTCCAGTATCTGCACATTTTAACAATATGGGTCATACAGTAAGTCAGCTTCGCTTTCAAGTAATTGACCATATCCCCACCACAGAAGAGGGGGTAATAGGGGATTAAAATTAAAACAGAAAGAAGTATGGTGGATTAAACGCCTAAATACACTACATCCATATGGAGATTATGATTTGTATTTGTTTTTATAATGGTTTTAAATGATGGAATATATTCTGGTACCACTAAAGGTCACTGTGTTGATGAAATTTATAAACCTGGATAGGTATGGGTTAAATCAATTAACATTGAGAGTTGAAGCCTGATTGGTTCAGATACCCTTTTTAAAGTCTGTTTGTTTGCTTTTAACTTATGCATGATTAAGGACCATGTAGGTCCGAAACGTCGCTTTTTAATGGTTGCTATACCTCAAATAAAGATTTTTCACCTATAAAAGATTTTTTTGTACTGTGGTGCTGTTACCTTGTTTTCTACATTGACTGTATATATATATATATATATATATATATATATATATATATATATATATATATATATATATATATATATATATTATAGTGCTTTCTTTACTATTTATATATAACTGCTGCAAAAGAGTTAAAGCACATAATAAATGTTGCACTCATGTAACACCCCCAATTCTGCTCCTGATAAGGCTACGGACAGAGATTGGAACATACGCATGTATGCATTATTATTATTTGCTTCACAGATGTTTCAACATCTGGAATGGCATAGCTATAAAGATTTCCCTTTGTATTAAACCTCTTTCCAGGAGTTCAAGTCATAGTGAAAGAAAGGAATTTGTTTAAAAAAGAAAATTTGTGCTTACCTGATAAATGTATTTATTTTTTGACACGATGAGTCTACGGATCATCTTAATTACTAATGGGATATTCACCTCCTGGTCAGCAGGAGGAGGCAAAGAGCACCACAGCAGAGCTGTTAAATAGATCCTCCCTTCCCTCCCACTCCAGTCATTCGACCGAAGTTAGGAAGAGAAAGGAAAAGCCACGGTGCAGAGGTGTCTGAAGTTTATAATAACCAAAAACCTGTCTACAAGAACAGGGCGGGCCGTGGACTCATAGTGTCAAAAAAGAAATAAATTTATCAGGTAAGCATACATTTTCTTTTCTTTTTTAAGACACGAAGAGTCCACGGATCATCTTAATTACTAATGGGATTCAATACCCAAGCTAGAGTAAACAGATGATACGGGAGGGACAAGACAGGTAACCTAAACGGAAGGCACCACTGCTTGAAGAACCTTTCTCCCAAAAGCGGACTCAGCCGAGGCAAAAGTATCAACTTTGTAAACTTTTGAAAAAGTGTGAAGAGAGGACCAAGTTGCAGCCTTGCAAATCTGTTCCACAGAAGCTTAATTTTTGAATGCCCATGAGGAAGCAACAGCCCTCGTGGAATGAGCCGTAACCCTCACGGGAGGCCGCTGTCCAGCAGTCTCATAAGCAAAACGTATGATACTCTTCAGCCAAAAAGAAAGAGAATTAGCCGTAGTTCTCTGTCCCTTATGTTTTCCTTAGAAAATCACAAACAAAGAAGAAGACTGACGAAAGTCCTTAGTCGCCTGCAGGTAAAACTTCAAAGCACGGACCCCGTCCAAATTGTGCAGGAGACGTTCTTTCTAAGAAGAAGGATTATGACACAAGGACGGAACAACAATCTCCTGAATGGAGTTCCGATCAGAAACAATCTTAGGAAGAATTCCTATTTTAATACTTAAAAAAAGATCCAAATTGAAAATAAGGTAAGGAGACATACTGTAATGCCGAGAATTCTGACACTCTTCGAGCAGAAGAAGTAGCCAAGAGAAATAAAAACTTTCTAAGATAACATAATATCTAAGGAGTGCATAGGCTCAAACGGAGCCCCTTGTTAACTAAATTAAGACTCTATGGAGGAGTAACTGGTTTGAACACAGGCCCGATCCTGACCAAGGCCTGGCAAAAAGATTGAACATCTGGGACATCTGCCAGACGTTTGTGCACAAAATTAGATAAGGTCGAGATTTGACCCATTAGGGAACTAGTCGATAAGCCTGTCTCCAAACCCATTTGGAGAAAAGACAAAATCTTAGGAATCCTAACTCTACTTCATGAGTAGCCCTCGGATTCACACCAATAGTGATATTTACGCCATATCTTATGGCAAATCTTCCTAGTTACAGGTTTACGAGACTGAAACATGGTCTCTATGACCGAGTCAGAAAAAAACTTTGTGTCAGGTTAGGAAATGTCCAGAAGAAGACCCAAATGCTAGGGCGAACTTAAACAACACCCTTGCACTCTGAGTTTAATCCAGGACGTGACCCCACAACAACCTCTAAAAAACAATGTACTCACGATATGGAGCAGAGTTAGCCTGAGTCCAAAGTAATACACAATAGGAACCGCCAGAGCATCTAATAGTTCCGCCTGGGAATCCCTGGAACAAGATCCATATTCCGGGAGCTTGGCATTCTGTCAGGATTCCAAAAGATATAATTCCGGCCGAACCCACCTGAGAATCAGGCTGGAGAACACTTCCGGATGGAGTTCCCACTCCCCCGGATGAAAGGTCTGCCTGCTTAGGAAGTCCGCCTCCCAGTTTCCACCCCTGGGATAGGGGTCGCCGACAGGCAACAAGAATGGGCCTCCGCCCACCAAAGAATTTTTGGTTACCTCAGTCATCGCTAAAGAACCGCTCGTTCCTTCCTGATGACTGATGCAAGCCACTAAAATTATATTGTCCGACTGGAACCTGATAAACTGGACCAAGGCTAACTGGGACCAGGTCAGAAGAGCCTTGAAGATCGCTCTCAGCTCCAGAATGTTTAAAGGTAGAACAGACTCTGAGTCCAAACTCCCTGAACCTTTAGGGAGCCCCAACTGCTCCCTAACCTATAAGGCTGGCGACTATTGTCACAATCACCCAAGATGGTCTGCGAAAGCAGGTTCCCTGGGATGATGATCCAGAGACAACCACTATTAAAGAAAATCCCTTGTCTCCTGCTCCTTTAGTAGTATTCGAGGAGACAAGTCTGCATAATCTCTGTTCCGTTGCTTGAGCATGCTTAACCGAAGCACAGCAACCAGTGATCCCAAAACCCTTGTGAAAGTTCTGGGAGCTGTGACGAGACTGAAGGGAAGAGTCACGAACTGGAAGTATTTTTCCAGAAAAGCAAACCTTAGGAACTTGAGATGAGCCCTGTAAGGGGAACATGCAGATACGTGTCCTTTAAATCCACTATTGTCATAAATTGACCCTCCTGGATCAAAGGGAGAATGGAACGAATAGTTTCTCTCCTGAAGGATGGTACTCTGAGAAATTAGTTGAGACTCGAGATTTAAAATTGGTTTGAAGGTTCCCTCCTTTTTTTGGAGCCCTCGTGTACAGAAAAACTTTTTTTTTTTATAACTACGACTGAGGAGTCGCTATCATCCAATATAGCTAAAACCTCCTTGAGTAACCAATGGAGGTGATGTTTGCTTAAACTTGAAAGATACAAGTTCGGCATTAACAAGAAGAATTACACTGTGTTAGAAACCTCGCTTGCCGAATGTCTGTTCTTCCTCGAACGCTTTCCCCTCGATATTTGGAAAGCAGACAACGCATCAGAACATTTGAAAAAAGCGAAGTCCTGTAAAGTAACCCCAGAATGAGTTATAGAGGAAGCGCAGGGCACTGCATGTGAGGGCAATAAAATTTGGGACTCTTGAGGCAAAAAAACAGCGTATATTGAACATTGTAATTGCGCTACGGAATTTGGCGGCGCAATACAAATACAAGACAATAACATAATTGTAATTAAATCTCTGGACAACATCCCATTGTAAAATGTTGTCTCATATAAAGACTATCCCTAAGGATAAGTTTCCTCACATACATGAGCAACAGAAAGGATTTGATGGTTCTACATTTGCATACAAAGAACCAAGATCACTAAAAAAAAATAAGAATTTTTAAATAAAACAAAATATACAAAAACGTTACTGTCACTTTAAATTTTAAAAAGGAAACTTTTCTTTTTTCTTTTTATTATGTTTGTGTAAATAGGGCAAAACAGTTTAACTAAATGTACAATTTAACAGTATCCCTCAGCGCGAAACTGCTGAGGTGCTTGCCTGAACTATAGAACTAACTCCCTCTGAGTAGTACATGTAGATCCGGAACTGCACCGCAACAGGGGAAAAAACAGTCTCCGGTCCTAATTACGCTTGATATATGTGAAAAATGCATAATAGGACCCGTAACTGCACAACTTCCTCTTGCGCAGTGAAATTTTAAGCTCTCCGGAAGAGAAGGGGAAAAAGGCGCGCTATGCAAATGCTGCCTCCCCAAGGACCGCCCGTCGTGGGCGTTAACAATACAGGAAGCTCCCGGTCGGCATGATGTTTATGTAACCACAAGGAGAAGTGACCACTGCAAATGTTAGATTGCCCCAATGCTTGCCTCTAACTGAAAAGAATAGTCTCCTGGGTAGAAAGGAGAATTACCTAATAAATAAACAAAGCGCCCATTGAAAGCGATGACAGAACAGTCATCTCCCGGTCGGCATGATTGTTTATGTAACCGCCGGGAGATGTGGCCACTGTAATCGTTAGATTGCCCCAATGCCTGCCTCTACTTAATAAATAACAAAGTGCCCTATTACACTCGTTGAGAGCGATGTCAGTACAGTCATCTCCATGTTTGATTAAGCAACCGCCGGGAGATGAGACCACAGTAATCATTAGATTGCCCCAATGCCTGCATATAACTGAAAAAGTAGTCTCCTGCGTGGAAAGGAGAATTACTTAATAAATAACAAAGTGCCTAATTACGCCCGTTAAGGGCGATATCAGAACAGTCATCTCCTTGTCGGCATGATTGTTTAAGCAACCTCCGGGAGATGTGACAATTGATTGCCTACATGTAGCTGTCGATTATAGTCTCCCAAATATAAAGGAGAATTCATCCCTGAGTAAAATAAAGTGCCCATATCTTTCACTAAAGGCTTCCTTATATGCCCCATTTACAACGTGAGTGGCCAACTTCTGAGTTTTTCTTTCTTCTTTTAACCCCAGAAATAAAAATCGGTACTTACCTCACATTCTGCCCGACAGCAAAGGCAGCTCCCAGGTTTGTAAAGTCCTATTCCTCACATGGACCTGTGAATTAAAAGAAAACACTGAGTAATATCCCTCAGATTTTTCCAGGTTAGGGCAGCAACAGTATATGGGAGGCGCAGTGAGAATTATGTCCCACCAGTTCCCATTGCTCTAAAGCCATCAAAGCTCTATTGTAGAGACTAATATGGACTAAGGCTACACCCTAGAACAAAGCAGCACAATCTTGTACTACTTTAAAAATAATAAACTCTTGATTGAATAACACCTCACTTTATCTCTTCCCATCACTAACGTAGGCATAGAGAATGACTGGGGTGGGAGGGAAGGGAGGAGCTATTTAACAGCTCTGCTGTGGTGCTCTTTGCCTCCCCCTGCTGACCAGGAGGTGAATATCCCATTAGTAATTAAGATGATCCGTGGACTCAACTTTTTAAAAAAAAGAAATAAAATGTCCTCTCAAAACTTTTCTTTTTTTAAAGAATGGTCCTTTAAATATTGGTAATTACAATACCTTACAAAAAAGATCTGATATGGTTTAGCTTTTGCTGACAAAGGTTGAAATTGGGACAATTTAAATAAATACAATTTTTTTTTAGAAGAAATAAATATATATATATATATTTGTAGAGAAGACAAGAACTCCAGATACCAGGTCACAAATGCCTGGAGTGCAACAGACAAAATTGTAGAAGCAAAGGAAGAAGGAAGAGTGCACTCACCAGGACTTTTCAAAGGTTTATTTCCTAGGTTGTGAACGTTTTCAGGGGTTTAGCCCCTTCCTCAGACAAACACTTGTCTTTTTGTATGTCTGCGGAAGGGGCTAAACCCTGAAAACATTCCCAACTTAGGAAATGCACTCTTCCTTTGTATGTATATATATATATATATATATATATATATATATATATATAAATAATATATACTGTATATAAATATATACATAAAAAAATAAGTTATTGATTTTGATTGTTTTAGTATTTCCATTATACCCCTCCTTAAAGGGACATTAAACCCAATTTTTTTCTATCAAGATTTAGAAAGAGCATGCTATTTTAAATAACTTTCTAATTTACTTCTATTATCTAATTTGCTTTATTATCTTGAGATACTTTGCTGAAAAGCATAACTAGATAGGCTTAGTAGCTGCTGATTGGTTGTTGTACATAGATGACTCGTGATTGACTCACCCATGTGCATTGCTATTTATTCAACAAAGGATATCTAAAAAATGAAGCAAATTAGATAATATAAGTAAATTGGAATGTAGTTTAAGATTGTATTCTCTACTTGAATCATGAAAGAACATTTTTGGGTTTAGTGTCCCTTTAATTTTTCAATATACACTGGGAAAACAACAACAAATTTGTCTGAAATATTAGTATTTAAAGGGATAGTAAACGCCAATGTCAGGCAATTAGTGCTGACTCTTAACTAACTTCACGTGCATGAGCAGTGTTATCTATATGAAACACATGAACTAACGCCCTCTAGCTGTGAAAAACTGTTAAATGCATTGATATTAGAGGCGGCCTTCAGGGGCTTAGAAATTAGCATATTAGCCTAACTAGGTTTAGCTTTCAACTAAGAATACCAAGAGAACAAAGCAAATGTGATGATAAAAGTAAATTAGAAAGTTGTTTAAAATTACATGCCCTATCTGAATTATGAATGTTTAATTTGGACTTTACTATCCCTTTAAAGAAAAATCGTCTATCACTACAAAAGGAGGAACATTTCAAACAAATCACTTTGGGATAATTGGGTATAAACTATGTGATTAGATTGCACTCAACAGTCAAATGAAACTTGGATCCCCAGTGATGTGAAGAGATCACAAAGAAGTAAACAATGTGTGGGGAAAAAAATACTACAAAATATATGCTGCAAAAAGTGTACAAGATTTATTGAGAAAAAAACATTTCTTCCAAATTTAGCAGTGGACGACTGAAGAATGGCCAACTTGTAATGAATCACAAAGGTATGTAGATTCTTCCATACTGCAGTTTGACACATTTCTGAAATAGATGCATAAGCCTGCAAAGCCTAAGATATGGATACTGCCTGAGTTGAGTGAGCCTTAATGCCGTCAGGAACAGGAACTTGCTGAAGCTTGTAAGCTATGATAATACACTTAACAATCCAAACAGCAATAGTCTGCTTCACTGGAGCAGAGTGTTTCCTTTTTCCAAAGGGAATAACCAACAAACGAGACGTTTTACGAAAGTACTTAGTTCTTTTCAAACAAATACAAAGACATCTCACCACGTCAAGTGTATGAAACTACTGACCCTTAAAAGGCTTTTTGTCTGCACAAAAGGTGGGGAGGACTTGATTCTCTTGATTCATGTGAAAAGCTGATACCGCTTTAGGAAGAAACTCTGGTACTGTACGAAGGACTACCTTGTCTTGATAAACTGTATAAGGTAAATCTGCCGAGAGAGCCTGAAGTTCAGAAACTCGTCCAGCCGAAATAACAGCAAGAAGAAAAATGGTTTTCAAAGTAAGGTACCACAAATTAACAGAATGTATTGATTCAAAAAGGGCCGACACCAAAGCAGACAAAACAAAAAGGTAAATTCCAAAAAGAGGGAACCATTTTTTTTTTAAAATGTAAAAAAAAATAAAAAATAAAAAAAATAAAAAAGACACCAGAGGTTTGACATGCAAAATAGCTTGACCCCCCCCCCACAAACCAACAAAAAAAACCTGTCCAATCATATCCACGGCCCATTTTAAACACCAGTAATTGCAGAGAGGGCTAAAACTTGAACTTTCAAGGTTGACAAACTCAGACATTTTTAGTACCCATGAAATAGAAATTTTCTGAAGAACTCTTGAAATGAGGAACAATGGAGGAAACTGAATTTGTCAGTCTGAAATCCCATTTTTGGGATAACACGTCTGTTGCCTGGAAATTTCAGGATGGATAAAGATTGAAAAAACTGATCCAGCTGATGATTTCTTGGAGAGACCAAGAGGTCTATTTCTGGCTGGCCCATCCTTAGAATTTAGTCTTTAAACACTGAAGGATTTAGGGGCTATTCTCCCTGAAGAATACAATCCCTACTTAAAAGATAAACCACAATGATGAAAGTAAAATTTTCTTGAGCCCATGAAACCAAAAGCTTGGTACCCACTTGATGATTTACATAAGGTACGGCCATTACACTGTCTGAAAGGATCTTGATAGATTGTTTGTGCTAATCTTTTTGAAAGGTTAGAAGAGCCAACTAATGGTCCTGAATTCCAAAAAAGATTGAAAGGAAGAGAAAACTCTTATTGGCCACTTTCCTTGAGCATACCTTCCTTGTTAGGTAGCAACCCAGCCTATGGAACTTGCGTCTGTAGTAAGAACCAACCTATCCTCAAGAAAACTTACATTCAAAAGATTTGTGTTTCTTAGCCACCAATCCAGGGAAACTTTTACTTTCTCTGAGACAACAATTTTGTGGCTTAAGGGCACCGATTTTCAGGAAATGACCCTGGGCTACCATCAAATTCCAATGTACCCAAGAGGCCATAGGAATTGTCCCTTAAAGACTTCCCAGGAGTCTTATCCAGTCTCTTACTGGTAGACAATTCAAGCCTGAGACTGGAAAGACTGGACCAGAGATTTCAATTTCATTATTTTTTTCTGAAGGCAGAAATACAGTTTTGAATAGGCTTAAACTAAGCCCCTAAAAACTGCAATTCTTGAGATGGCTTATGTGACTTTTCTTCAGAGTGAGCAGCCAACCATGCTGAATTAAATAATGAAGAACTGAATCCCAATCCAATTCTGCTTGTTCTATTGAACTTGCAACAAACAGGATATTGTCCAAGAAGTAAACAAATATAATTTATGCTTATCTGATAAATTAATTTATTTCATGGTGGTGAGAGTCCATAATCCATTACTCCTAGGAATTATACTCCTGAACCACTAGGAGGCAAAGATCCCAAAACTCCAAGAGCCCTTAATACTCCTCCCACCGTACTGGAAACTAGTAAGACTTATAGCCAAGCCATAAAAAGAAGGTAGGAAAATAAATTTAAGCAAGACAAAAAAAAGGAGCAGGGAAAGAAAGTAAGAAAAAATGATTGAACTGCTGAAAAAACAAAAAAAAACACAAAAAAAACCCCACAACCTTAAAAAAAATAATAATAATTTATTAGGCAAGTATAAATTAGATTTTCTTACATATTGAGAGTACAAGATCCATTACTCCTGGGAACTAATACCCAAGCTGTGGAGTCCATGAGTAATCTGGGCGGGACCAAAACATACTATTCCAATTAGATTGGATGATTTTTACAGTAGTATTTAATGCCCAGAAACAGATGCCTGAAGAACTTTCCTTACCAACATCAAAAGGGTAGAATTTAGAAAAAGTAGGTAAGAAATTTGATCAACAGATGTGTCATTCTTAAAAGCCCATGATGTAGCAACTGATCTAGTTGAATCGGCAGTTATCCGTTTAGGATGAGACTGACCTGCCTCCAAGTAAGCTTTTTGAATCAAAAGCTTCAACCAAGAGGCTAATGAAACAGAAGTAGCCTTCTGACCCCTTCAGTAACAAGAAAAATTAACAAACACGCTAGAAGATTGTCTAAAATCATTAATAGCCTGCAAATAGAACTTCAAAGCTCTGACCACATCCAAATTATGGAGAAGGTTTTTCTTAGATTTTTCTGGAGTAGGACTAAAAGAGGGTATAACAATCTCACAATTGTCAGAAGAAACCACCGCGGGCAAAAAAATAATAATTCAAAACGTAGTTCTCAAAACTGCATTATCTTGATGAAAAACAAGATAAGGAGGCTCAAAACAAAAGGGCAGACAATTCAGAAACTCTTCTAGCAGAATAGCCAAAGAAAACAAGACATTCCAGGACAAAGGCATATGTACAAAGCAGGAACCTGCCAAATTCTTAAAACCAAATTAATATTTCATTGGCTTAATCCTGACTAAAGCCTGGACAAAATTCTGAAAATTTAGCAATCTTCTTGTGAAACAAGACAAAAAGAGCAGAGATCTGGCCCTTAAAAAAAATAAAAAATAAATAAATGTATGCTTACCCAATAAATGTCTTTCTTTCCGGATATGGAGAGTCCACAACGTCATTCCATTTACTAGTGGGATATTCAACTCCTGGCCAGCAGGAGGCAAAGAGCACCCCAGCAAAGCTGTTAAGTGTAACTGCCTTACCCATAACCCCCCGTCATTCAGCCGAAGGAAATGGAAAAGAAGATAACACAAGGTGAAATAGGTGCCTGAGGTGTACTAAAAAAAACTGCCATAAAAAGAGGGTAGGGTCGTGAACTCTGCATGTCCAGAAATAAATAAATTTATCAGGTAAGCAAAAATTTTGTTTTCTTTCCTAAGACATGGAGAGTCCACAATGTCATTCCAATTACTAGTGGGAACCAATACTCAAGCTAGAGGACACGGAATGAACAGGGAGGGAGAAAAAGGCAGGATGACCTAAACAGAAGGCACCACTGCTTGAAGAAGCTTTCTTCCAAAAGAAGCCTCAGCCGAGGCAAAAGTATCAAATTTGTAAAAAGTATGCAGAGCACCATGTTGCCACCTTGCAAATCTGTTCCACAGAAGCGTCATTTTTGAAAGCCCAATAAGAGGAGACAGCCCTAGTGAAATGATCAGTAATTCTCTCAGGAGGCTGCTGTCCAGCACCCTTATAAGCCAAAAGAATCAAACTTCTCAACCATAGAGACAGAGTAGTAGAAGTGGCCTTCTGACCCTTACGTTTTCCAGAGAAAAAAAACAAATAGGGCAGAAGATTGCCTAAAATCTTTAGTAGCTTGAAGATAAAACTTTAGAGCATGCACAGCATCGAAGTTATGCAAAAGACGTTCCTTATGAGAAGAAGGATTAGGACAAAGAGAAAGAACAACAATTTCCTAATTAATGTTTCAATCCGATACCACCTTGGGGAGGAAACCCAATTTAGTACGAAGGACTGCCTTATCAGCATGAAAAATAAGGTAGGGGGAATCACATTGCAGAGCTAAAAGTTCAGGCACTCTGTGAGCGAAGGAAATGGCAACAAGAAACAAAACTTTCCAGTATAACAGTTTTATATCAACCACTTGCATGGGCTCAAACGGAGCCTGCTGCAAAACTTTGAGATCTAAATTAAGGCTCCACGGGGGAGCAACCGGTTTAAACACAGGCTTGATTCTAACCAGGGCCTGAACAAAGGCTTGAACATCTGGTAGATCTGCAAGACGTTTGTGCAAAAGGATAGATAATGCAGAAATGTGATCCTTCAGAGTACTGACCGATAAACCCTTATCCAGTTCGTCCTGAAGAAATACAAAATCTGGGGAATCCTTACCCGGCTCCAGGAGAACCCCTAAAACCTGCGAGTAACCGGTTTTCGAGCCTGAATCAATATTTCAATAAGCTCTTCAGAAAAAAACACGTTTAGACAGAACTTCAGATTTTCTAGGTTTGGATGAAGGAAAGGACCCTGAAGTAGAAGGTCCTTCCTCTGAGGTAACCTCCAAGGAGATAGAGATGACATCCTTACCAGATCTGCGAACCAGATCTTGCGAGACCATGTAGGAGCTATTAGGATCGCCAATGCTCGCTCCTGATTGATACGAGCAAAGACTTGTGGAAGGAGAGCAAACGGAAGAAACTGGTAAGCCAAAGAAAACCTCCAAGGAAACGCTAGAGCATTTATCAGCCTAAGGATCTCTTGACCTTGAACCGTACTTAGGAACCTTGGCGTTGTGGTGGGACGCCATCAGATCCAATTCTGGAACCCCCCACTTGAGGGATATTTGAGAGAACACTTCCGGATGGAGAGCCCACACCAGAATGCGAGTCACCTCCTTCATGGCTAAGGAACTCTGAGTCCCTCCCTGGTGGTTGATGTAAGCCACTGAGGTGATGTTGTCAGATTGGAATCTGATAAACCGGACTAACTACAGTCAAGGACATGTTGATAGAGCATTTTTGTGTGTTAACAGCAACAAAAAGGTCGGAGTCATCCAAAGTAGCCAGTACCTCCTTTAAAAGTAAACGAAGGTGTTCAAGCTTAAAGTGAATGTAAAGTCAGACTGCATGGTCAACACTGCCTAAAAATTGCCGTTAAAATAACGGCACTTTAATTTATCATTTTTTCTACAAAGTTCTAATTACCTATTATTTTAACTTTATTTCAATACGATCGTCATTTCAATCCTCCGCCCGCCATCTTGGATTAATGATTGACATTGTAGGCTCGCTTTTGTCAACCAATAATCCAATCCCCCCCGGGGGGACCAAACCCCTTTTGTCGACGTCACGTGTCCGTAATGCGCTTGCGCTTGAAACCGGTTGTAACAAAGAGCTCTGACGCGCGTACACATTTCGCGCATGCGCTATTTCACTTTTATGGGACTTAGTAATTTATTCAACAATTATCAGAGCTCTTAGTAAGTATCGATCGTACATGGGCTCCGTTATGAATGCTAATACAATGCGTTCGTAAGCATAACATAGCACAGTTTATTGGGCATGATATAAACTAAATAATATGCGATTTTGCGATATTGATAATAAATTTAATGTTTTAAAAGCTGCAAATTTTTTTTTGTGGGGGTTACATCGTTGGAATCAGATTAATACTTTCAATATAATACTCCGCTTTATTTTGTGTGAGAAAAGTGCAAACCAATGAAACAGTTATTTATCAATTTAAATATTATACAAACAAAAATATAACTTTAGTATAAGTACAGGTGGCCCTCGTTTTACAACGGTTCAATTTACACCGTTTCAGAATAACAACCTTTTTTTCCAGTCATGTGACTGCTATTGAAAAGCATTGAGAAGCAGTGCATTTATTAAAATAGCCAAGAGGTGGAGCTGTCCGCTTGTGTTGCAGCAAAGCCAAGCAAGCTGAAATTAATCAGTTTAACCAGACCTGAGCTATCGAGCAGATTTCAAAGGAGCAAGCTCTTCCCTGTCTATAAATCAGTCCAGATTGGAATGCATAGAAAGCGATGTTTGCAGAAAAATGCAAGTGAAGTCTGTGTTGTGTGATTATTTTATTAGGTTTATAATGCTGTTTAGCAAATGTTTTTGTTCGTTTAACTTAGTTTAATTATATATTCTGTGTTGTGTGATTATTTTATTAGGTTTATAATGCTGTTTAGCATTTAAAGACTTCATTTCAAAGCTTTAAAAAATAATGTATTTGGTGTTACTTATGCCAATTTTGAGAGGGGCCTGGAACCTAACTCCCTCACTTCCCATTACATTATAAACTGGGTTTCAATTTACAACGGTTTCGATTTACAATCATTCCTTCTGGAACCTAACCCCGGCGTAAACTGAGGGCTATCTGTATTATTATAGGGACGATGTAACATAGGGACAATGTAATGCTGCTGTACCGTATTACATGATAGTATTCACTGAATACTATGTTTCTAGGCATCGGCATGTAACGCATACGTTGTGGATATCAAAGCCGGGAGCGCGCATTGCTCTACGTAAACAGCGGGTTGGACCGCTGTATATGTTAGAGTGAATAAAATCCGGAAGTTGCGGGTGGGAGGAGTTGGTACCTAAAACGAAGCAAAATTGGTAATTTAAATATAATATTTATTTTGTATTTATTTAAAAAAATAAAGTGGCGGTATAATTTATAAAATAGCAAGCAATATTGACAAAGGTTCAAATAAGAGAAAATTGACATTCACTTTAAATCTGAAAATCTACTTCTTCAGAATCAGTCAAAGGATTCACACTGTCAGAATCTGAGATCTCACCCTCAGAAGCTACTGAGGTATCCTCCTCATCAGACCTATGGGAGAGGTCAACCATCGCAGAAAAAGATGGGACAGATACCTGACTAGAAGAAATATGATTTGATTTCCTCTTGAGCTTACCTGCAATAGGGAAAGCAGATAAAACTGCAGACACTGCAGAAGATATCTGAGCAGAAAAATCTCCTGGCAAATAAACACCTCCAGGAGGCTGAGAGGAACCGCAGGGCACTGTATGTGATACTATTGAGGCTTGGGACGTTTGAGGAGAAAGTTGTAGCATATCCTGAACAGCATTATTCTGAGAGACAAGAGGCTCAAAAGGAAGTTATTCATCTTTAAATTTTAGTGTCTCAGCTAAACATGAGGAACAAAACCTCACAAATTAAGGGAATGAGAATAAATAAGTAAACAAAAATAAAAAATGCACCTCTTCAGAAGTTGCCTAAATGTAGTAGTGACACCGCTCCGCTCAGTATTACTAGCGGAAGAGCGGGAAGTTACGTGAGCAGCAGAAAAAGAAACTGCGCAACAGACTAAAAACGCACGTTTCTAACAGTAAGCCTCAGAAGTAAAAACGGGATGTAAACGTTACCCAAAACGTCCATAAAACCCAAGATAATAAAACCCATTATTATCCAAACATCAAAAATCTAATTAGCTTACTGTAATAAAGATATCCTTCAACCTCAGAGAAACCATCCAATATAAATGAAAATCTATGCTTACCTGATACATTTATTTCTTTTTTGACACGATGAGTCCACGGATCATCTCAATTACTAATGGGATATTCACCTCCTGGTCAGCAGGAGGAGGAAAAGAGCACCACAGCAGAGCTGTTAAATAGCTCCTCCCTTCCCTCCCACTCCAGCCATTCGACCGAAGTTAGGAAGAGAAAGGAAAAGCCAAGGTGCAGAGGTGTCTGAAGTGTACATAACCCAAAACTTGTCTAAAGAAACAGGGCGGGCCGTGGCCATGTCAAAAGAAGAAATACATTTATCAGATAAGCATACATTTTCTTTTCTGTTTTAAGACACAATGAGTCCACGGATCGTCTTAATTACTAATGGGATTCAATACCCAAGCTAGAGTACACAGATGATACGGGAGGGAAAGACAGGAAACCTAAACGGAAGGCACCACTGCTTGAAGAACCTTTTTCCCAAAAGCGGCCTCAACCGAGGCAAAAAAATCAAATTTGTAAAACTTTGAAAAAGTGTGAAGAGAGGACCAAGTTGCAGCCTTACAAAACTTCCACAGAAGCTTCATTTTTGAATGTCCATGAGGAAGCAACAGCCCTTGTGGAATGAGCCTGTAACCCTCTCAGGAGGCTGCTGTCCAGCAGTCTCATAAACAAAAACGAATGATACTCTTCAGCCAAAAAGAAAGAAGTAGCCGTAGCTTTCTGTCCCTTACTTTTTCCTGAGAAAATCACAAACAAAAAAGAAGACTGATGGAAGTCCTTAGTCGCCTGTAAGTAAAACTTTAAAGCACGGACCACGTCTAAATTGTGCAAAAGTAGTTCTTTCTGAGAAGGATAAGGACACAAAGAAGTTACAACAATCTCCTGATTAATGTTCCGATCAGAAACTACTTTAGGAAGAAATCCTAATTTAATACGTAAAACTACCTCATCTGAATGGAAAATAAGGTAAGGAGAACCGAACTGTAATGCCGAGAGCTGACACTCTCCGAACTGAAGAAATCTCAACAAGAAAACATAATTTATGTTTACCTGATAAATTTATTTCTCTTGTAGTGTATCCAGTCCACGGATCATCCATTACTTGTGGGATATTCTCCTTCCCAACAGGAAGTTGCAAGAGGATCACCCACAGCAGAGCTGCTAAATAGCTCCTCCCCTCACTGCCATATCCAGTCATTCGACCGAAACAAGACGAGAAAGGAGAAACCATAGGGTGCAGTGGTGACTGTAGTTTAATTAAAATTTAGACCTGCCTTAAAAGGACAGGGCGGGCCGTGGACTGGATACACTACAAGAGAAATAAATTTATCAGGTAAGCATAAATTATGTTTTCTCTTGTTAAGTGTATCCAGTCCACGGATCATCCATTACTTGTGGGATACCAATACCAAAGCTAAAGTACACGGATGATGGGAGGGACAAGGCAGGAACTTAAACGGAAGGAACCACTGCCTGTAGAATCTTTCTCCCAAAAACAGCCTCAGAAGAAGCAAAAGTGTCAAATTTGTAAAATTTTGAAAAGGTGTGAAGCGAAGACCAAGTCGCAGCCTTGCAAATCTGTTCAACAGAGGCCTCATTTTTAAAGGCCCAGGTGGAAGCCACAGCTCTAGTAGAATGAGCTGTAATCCTTTCAGGGGGCTGCTGTCCAGCAGTCTCATAGGCTAAGCGTATTATGCTCCGAAGCCAAAAGGAGAGAGAGGTTGCCGAAGCTTTTTGACCTCTCCTCTGTCCAGAGTAAACGACAAACAGGGCAGATGTTTGACGAAAATCTTTAGTAGCCTGTAAGTAAAACTTCAAGGCACGGACTACGTCCAGATTATGTAAAAGACGTTCCTTCTTTGAAGAAGGATTAGGACACAATGATGAAACAACAATCTCTTGATTGATATTCCTGTTAGAAACCACCTTAGGTAAAAACCCAGGTTTGGTACGCAGAACTACCTTGTCTGAATGAAAAATCAGATAAGGAGAATCACAATGTAAGGCAGATAACTCAGAGACTCTTCGAGCCGAGGAAATAGCCATCAAAAACAGAACTTTCCAAGATAAAAGTTTAATATCAATGGAATGTAGGGGTTCAAACGGAACTCCCTGAAGAACTTTAAGAACCAAGTTTAAGCTCCACGGGGGAGCAACAGTTTTAAACACAGGCTTAATCCTAACCAAAGCCTGACAAAATGCCTGGACGTCTGGAACTTCTGCCAGACGCTTGTGCAAAAGAATAGACAGAGCAGAGATCTGTCCTTTTAAAGAACTAGCTGATAAGCCTTTGTCCAAACCCTCTTGGAGAAAGGAAAATATCCTAGGAATCCTAACCTTACTCCATGAGTAACTCTTGGATTCACACCAATAAAGATATTTACGCCATATCTTATGGTAGATTTTCCTGGTGACATGCTTCCGAGCCTGTATTAAGGTATCAATGACTGACCCGGAGAAGCCACGGCTTGATAGAATCAAGCGTTCAATCTCCATGCAGTCAGTCTCAGAGAAATTAGATTTGGATGATTGAAAGGACCTTGTATTAGAAGGTCCTGCCTCAGAGCCAGAGTCCATGGTGGAAGAGATGACATGTCCACTAGGTCTGCATACCAGGTCCTGCGTGGCCACGCAGGCGCTATCAGAATCACTGATGCTCTCTCCTGTTTGATTTTGGCAATCAGTCGAGGGAGCAGAAAAAACGGTGGAAACACATAGGCCAGGTTGAAGAACCAAGGAGCTGCTAGAGCATCTATCAGCGTTGCTCCCGGGTCCCTGGACCTGGATCCGTAACAAGGAAGCTTGGCGTTCTGGCAAGACGCCATGAGATCCAGTTCTGGTTTCAGAGGCGTAACTAGAAACCTCAGGGCCCCGGTGCAAGAATCCATGAAGGCCCCCCCATATATTATGTATATGAACGAGCAGCAGTTCAATATTTTAGTTAAACATATTTTTGTGTGGAAAAGGTCTTAAGGACCATCATAAGTAATAAAATGACATGCTCCAATTCCTTAAAAACATTTTATTTTATCACTAGTGACAATGTAAACCTATGTGTGTTGCTCTGCAGGTCCCAAGTGGTACTTTAACTATGTGTTTAACCCCTTTGCGGAGGTTAAGCACATAGCTTTGCAGATTCCGTGGTGATAAAATAACAAATTAGAGAATGTCATTTTAGCACTATAAAAGCCCTTTAAATGGAAAGTCTACTTGAATTTTTTATTTTTTTAAAGATAGAGAATCCCTTCATTACCCATTCCCCAGTTTTGCATAACCAAAACGGTTATATTAATATACTTTTTACCTCTGTGATTACATTGTATCTAAGCCTCTGCAGACTGCCCCTTTATTTCAGTTATTTTGACAGGCTTGCATTTTAGTCAATTAGTGCTGACTTATAAATAACTCCACTGGAGTGAGCACAATGCTATGTATATGGCACACATGTACCAACACACTCTAGCTGTAAATACTTTCAAATACTTTAAGATAAGAGGTGACCTTCAAGGGCTTAGACATTAGCATATGAGCCTATCTAGGTTTAGCTTTCAACAAAGAATATCAAAGGAAAAAAGTCACATTTGATTATGTCACACCAATGCTGGCCTTTATAGAGCAGAATCAAAATCATTTAATAGAAGTAATTCAAGATAATAACATTCAAACATCCTTTCTTCAATGAAAGTGATTCTCATTAAACCCTTTTCCAATTAGAGACGCAAACATGCCCTTCTTAAAGTCATTTCATGCAAAAATGGAATTGTGTATATCCCCATTGAGATATAAATCATAAGAGTATTCTCCAGCAGGCTCCTGCTTCTATAAACATGTGATAACAAGGCTAAGATCAAAGGTTGTTTGCAGAAGAATAGCTTCTTTATACAACTTCTCTGATATCCTATCCACTGTAATATTACATTCAACAAACACAACATAATGTATTGCCACACACACATCAATTTATCTGGTGTCAACATGCATAGTCTAAATTTTAGGGAACTTATGGTTTAAGAGTTACAGCAAGCACAAACACACAGATAACATTTTAATGCAATATAACATCTTAAGTCTTAACTGCACTGTCAGTTAATAGTCAGCAGATCAGCACTTTTGTCATAAGCAATCATGTTCTCAACCTACACCCAGGAGATGTGTGTGCTAGCTTGGTAGTATTAAGATGCAGGAAGCAGGGTTCTAAGGCCACACACATTATTATACATGACATGATGAGTCTCATCATGTCATGTATAATAATGTGTGTGGCCTTAGAACCCTGCTTCCTCCATCTTAATACTACGATGAGTGTATTTAATATATATATATATATATATATATATATATATATATATATATATATATATATATATATATATAAGGTGTAAATTAGTTTTGCTTAAAAAAGTGTTTTTTAAAGAAATGGACAAGTTCAATATATATATATATATATATATATATATATATATATATATATATATATATATATACATATATATATATATATATATATATATCTGCGTATATATATATATATATATATATATATATATATATATATATATATATATATATATATATATATTTCATATTCTTTTTTATTTTATTTATAATAAAGCAGTCAGTTACTGATAATGATTTGCTAGCCTCTCCTCTGAATAGTTATGTGATTTGGTGGCCTACTACTTAGTCATGATGAAACTAACCTGTCTGCATTTGCTATAAAAATAAATATGATATATTATGAAATGATATCAAAATCATATGCAGCAGCAGCAGCAGAACTAATGTTTTAAAAACTTAGGCCTAACGCTGGTTGAGCTGATCGGAACAGCCAATAGAATGCAAGCTCAATCTGATTGGCTGATTGGATCAGCCAATCGGATTGAACTTGATTCTGATTGGCTGATTCCATCAGCCAATCAGAATATTCCTACCTTAATTCCGATTGGCTGATAGAATCCTATCAGCCAATCGGAATTCAAGGGACGCCATCTTGGATGACGTCCCTTAAAGGAACCGTCATTCGTCGGGAGACAACGGAAGAAGAGGATGGATCCGCGTCGCCTGCTTCAAGATGGACCCGCTCCGCACCGGATGCAAGAAGATCGAAGATGCCGCTTGGAGAAGATGTTTGCCGGTCCGGATGTCCTCTTCTTGCCGGATAGGAGGAAGACTTTGGAGCCTCTTCTGGACCTCTTCAGCCACCGGATGATGGATCGCCAACCCCCGCTTGGGTTGGATGAAGATGTTGGAGCCAGGACGGATCGGTGATACCTGGATGGTGAAGACAAGGTAGGAAGATCTTCAGGGGCTTAGTGTTAGGTTTATTTAAGGGGGGTTTGGGTTAGATTAGGGGTATGTGGGTGGTGGGTTGTAATGTTGGGGGGGGGTATTGTATGTGTTTTTTTTACAGGCAAAAGAGCTGAAATTCTTGGGGCATGCCCCGCAAAGGGCCCTGTTCAGGGCTGGTAAGGTAAAAGAGCTTTTAACTTTTTTAATTTAGAATAGGGTAGGGAATTTTTTATTTTGGGGGTCTTTGTTATTTTATTAGGGGGCTTAGAGTAGGTGTAATTAGTTTAAAATTGTTGTAATAATTTTCTGATGTTTGTAAATATTTTTTTATTTTTTGTAACTTAGTTCTTTTTTATTTTTTGTACTTTAGCTAGTTTATTTAATTGTATTTATTTGTAGGAATTGTGTTTAATTAATTTATTGATAGTGTAGTGTTAGGTTAATTGTAGGTAATTGTAGGTAGTTTATTTAATTAATTTATTGATAGGGTAGTGTTAGGTTTAATTATAACTTAGGTTAGGATTTATTTTACAGGTAAATTTGTTATTATTTTAACTAGGTAACTATTAAATAGTTCTTAACTATTTAATAGCTATTGTACCTGGTTAAAATAATTACAAAGTTGCCTGTAAAATAAATATTAATCCTAAAATAGCTATAATATAATTATAATTTATATTGTAGCTATATTAGGATTTATTTTACAGGTAAGTATTTAGCTTTAAATAGGAATAAGTTATTTAATAAGAGTTAATTAATTTCGTTAGATGTAAATTATATTTAAGTTAGGGGGGTGTTAGTGTTAGGGTTAGACTTAGCTTTAGGGGTTAATCCATTTATTATAGTAGCGATGAGCTCCGGTCGTCAGATTAGGGGTTAATAATTGAAGTTAGGTGTCGGCGATGTTAGGGAGGGCAGATTAGGGGTTAATACTATTTATGATAGGGTTAGTGAGGCGGGTTAGGGGTTAATAACTTTATTATAGTAGCGGTGCGGTCCGCTCGGCAGATTAGGGGTTAATAAGTGTAGGCAGGTGTCGGCGACGTTGTGGGGGCAGATTAGGGGTTAATAAACATAATATAGGGGTCGGCGATGTTAGGGCAGCAGATTAGGGGTACATAGGGATAACGTAGGTTGCGGCGGTTTACGGAGCGGCAGATTAGGGGTTAAAAAAAATATGCAGGGGTCAGCGATAGCGGGAGCAGCAGATTAGGGGTTAATAAATGTAAGGTTAGGGGTGTTTAGACTCGGGGTACATGTTAGAGTGTTAGGTGCAGACGTAGGAAGTGTTTCCCCATAGCAAACAATGGGGCTGCGTTAGGAGCTGAACGCTGCTTTTTTGCAGGTGCTAGGTTTTTTTCCAGCTCAAACAGCCCCATTGTTTCCTATGGGGATATCGTGCACGAGCACGTTTTTGAGGCTGGCCGCGTCCGTAAGCAACTCTGGTATCGAGAGTTGCATTTGCGGTAAAAATGCTCTACGCTCCTTTTTTGAAGCCTAACGCAGCATTTGTTTGAACTCTCGATACCAGAGTTAAAGCCCGCGGAGCGTTAACAGCCCTTCTACCGCCAAACTCCAAATCTAGGCCAATGTGATCAGAAAACATTGTGCTGCTCTCCTCTAAACAGCACAATGTTTTCTGATCACATTGTTTATTAAAACATATTTGTGAGTGTTATTTAAATCATCAATATTAATTATTTATTAATAATAAAATAATGCTTTGTTTGCCAATGGCCCCTGAAGCTGTGCTGTGTGCCAGTGCCTGCCCTGATGAGGCAACTCTACTACTTCTTGAGTGATGATGAAACAAAACTAAAACTAACCTTACCTAACTGTCTGCATTTGCAGCTATAAAAATAAATATATATCATTCATGATATCAATTGAATCAATCATATGCAGCCCTAGCCAGCTTGCAGCAGCAGAACTAAAGTTTTAAAAACGATGCATGTGGTCAGAAAACATTGTGCTGCTCTCCTCTGAACAGCACAATGTTTTCTGATCACATCGTTTTTTAAAACAATTGTGAGTGTGAAGTGATACTGATTTAATTTATTATAATAACCCTTACCCTTTGTTTGCCCCACAATTTGCCCCTGAACTAAGCTGTGCTGTGTGTCAGACAGTGCCCCCTCACAAATTAGTGCCAATCTCTCACAGTCTCACTTACTAGTCTGAGTTGTCTATCACCAACACCAGCCACTGCAGTCAGACCCTGGTCCAAGTCGGAGTCTGGACTCACTCACTCCTCTCCTCCTCAGGTTCCAACAGCCTGAGAGACAACACCGGCCGGTCCATGAGCCAAGCGACCTCTGATTCACTCACGATGAGTCACGTGTCAGCCGCGCAATGCTACCGCGCTGACTCTGTTATGGACAAGTCCTTCCCCTTCCCCCTCTGATGCTGTCAGCCTCCCCAGCCAGACCCCGCCCTCTTAACGCTTCTCTCACTGTCTCAGACTGACTGACTGACAGCAGCAGCAGCTGAGTGACAACTTCTTGAGGCAATCAGCCTCAGGCAACAAGAAGGTCTACTACTCTTGCCAGGGCCCAGCTCCTGCCTCCTTCTTTCCCGCTCAGCACTAGCAAATGTTTCAGAGCGTTGCCGCGGGTTACCATGGCAACGCTCTGAAACATTTGCTACTACTGATTTAAAACTACTAGGGACGGGTGCTAAAAATTATGGAAAATAAAAAGTTTGTTAAAAAAAAAAAAAGTGTGGAAAATAAAAAAGTTTGTTGTGCCTGAAGCTGCCTGGGGCCCCCTTGAGGGTTGGACCTGCCGGGCCCGGTCGCAAGTGCGACTTCTGCACCACCGATAGGTCCGCCCCTGTCTGGTTTGCCCCAACGATGGACCAGTTGAGCAAACACCTCCGGATGGAGTTCCCACTCCCCCGGATGAAAAGTCTGACTACTTAGAAAATCCGCCTCCCAGTTCTCTACGCCTGGGATGTGGATCGCTGACAGGTGGCAAGAGTGAGACTCTGCCCAGCGAATTATCTTTGAGACTTCTAACATCGCTAGTGAACTCCTGGTTCCCCCTTGATGGTTGATGTAAGCCACAGTCGTGATGTTGTCCGACTGAAATCTGATGAACCTCAGTGTTGCTAACTGAGGCCAAGCTAGAAGAGCCTTGAATATTGCTCTTAACTCCAGAATATTTATTGGGAGGAGTTTCTCCTCCTGAGTCCACGATCCCTGAGCCTTCAGAGAGTTCCAGACTGCGCCCCAACCTAGAAGGCTGGCATCTGTTGTTACAATCGTCCAATCTGGCCTGCGAAAGGTCATACCCTTGGACAGATGGACCCGAGAAAGCCACCAGAGAAGAGAATCTCTGGTCTCTTGATCCAGATTTAGTAGAGGGGACAAATCTGAGTAATCCCCATTCCACTGACTTAGCATGCATAATTGCAGCGGTCTGAGATGCAGGCGCGCAAATGGCACTATGTCCATTGCCGCTACCATTAAGCCGATTACTTCCATGCACTGAGCCACTGACGGGCGTGGAATGGAATGAAGGACACGGCAAGCATTTAGAAGTTTTGATAACCTGGACTCTGTCAGGTAAATTTTCATCTCTACAGAATCTATAAGAGTCCCTAGGAAGGAGACTCTTGTGAGTGGTGATAGAGAACTCTTTTCCACATTCACTTTCCACCCATGCGACCTCAGAAATGCCAGAACTATCTCTGTATGAGACTTGGCAATTTGAAAGCTTGACGCCTGTATCAGGATGTCGTCTAGATACGGAGCCACCGCTATGCCTCGCGGTCTTAGAACCGCCAGAAGTGAGCCCAGAACCTTTGTAAAAATTCTCGGGGCAGTGGCCAACCCGAAGGGAAGAGCTACAAATTGGTAATGCCTGTCTAGAAAGGCAAACCTTAGGAACCGATGATGATCTTTCTGAATCGATATGTGAAGGTAGGCATCCTTTAAGTCCACTGTGGTCATGTACTGACCCTCTTGGATCATGGGTAGGATGGTCCGAATAGTTTCCATTTTGAATGATGGAACTCTGAGGAATTTGTTTAAGATCTTTAGATCCAAGATTGGTCTGAAGGTTCCCTCTTTCTTGGGAACCACAAACAGATTTGAATAAAATCCCTGTCCTTGTTCCGTCCGCGGAACTGGATGGATCACTCCCATTACTAGGAGGTCTTGCACACAGCTTAGGAATGCCTCTTTCTTTATCTGGTTTGCTGATAACCTTGAAAGATGAAATCTTCCTTGTGGAGGAGAAGCTTTGAAGTCCAGAAGATATCCCTGAGATATGATCTCCAACGCCCAAAGATCCTGAACATCTCTTGCCCATGCCTGGGCGAAGAGAGAAAGTCTGCCCCCCACTAGATCCGTTTCCGGGGGCCGTTCCTTCATGCTGTCTTGGGGGCAGCAGCAGGCTTTCTGGCCTGCTTGCCCTTGTTCCAGGACTGGTTAGGTTTCCAGGCCTGTCTGGAATGAGCAACAGTTCCCTCTTGTTTTGAAGCGGAGGAAGTTGATGCTGCTCCTGCCTTGAAATTTCGAAAGGCACGAAAATTAGACTGTTTGGCCTTTGATTTGGCCCTGTCCTGAGGAAGGGTATGACCCTTGCCTCCAGTAATGTCAGCAATAATTTCCTTCAAGCCAGGCCCGAATAAGGTTTGCCCCTTGAAAGGAATGTTGAGTAATTTAGACTTTGAAGTCACGTCAGCTGACCAGGATTTAAGCCATCGCGCCCTACGTGCCTGGATGGCGAATCCGGAATTCTTAGCCGTTAGTTTAGTCAAATGAACAATGGCATCAGAAACAAATGAGTTAGCTAGCTTAAGCGTTCTAAGCTTGTCAATAATTTCATTCAATGGAGCTGTCTGGATGGCCTCTTCCAGGGCCTCAAACCAGAATGCCGCCGCAGCAGTGACAGACGCAATGCATGCAAGGGGCTGTAAAATAAAACCTTGTTGAATAAACATTTTCTTAAGGTAACCCTCCAATTTTTTATCCATTGGATCTGAAAAAGCACAACTGTCTTCAACCGGGATAGTGGTACGCTTTGCTAAAGTAGAAACTGCTCCCTCCACCTTAGGGACCGTCTGCCATAAGTCCCGTGTAGTGGCGTCTATTGGAAACATTTTTCTAAATATAGGAGGTGGGGAAAAGGGCACACCGGGTCTATCCCACTCCTTGCTAATAATTTCTGTAAGCCTTTTAGGTATAGGAAAAACGTCAGTACACACCGGCAGCGCATAGTATCTATCCAGCCTACACAATTTCTCTGGAATTGCAACTGTGTTACAGTCATTCAGAGCAGCTAATACCTCCCCAAGCAATACACGGAGGTTCTCAAGCTTAAATTTAAAATTAGAAATCTCTGAATCAGGTTTCCCCGAGTCAGAGATGTCACCCACAGACTGAAGCTCTCCGTCCTCATGTTCTGCATACTGTGACGCAGTATCAGACATGGCTCTAACAGCATTTGCGCGCTCTGTATCTCTCCTAACTCCAGAGCTATCGCGCTTGCCTCTTAATTCAGGCAATCTAGATAATACCTCTGACAGGGTATTATTCATGATTGCAGCCATGTCCTGCAAGGTAATCGCTATGGGCGTCTCTGATGTAATTGGCGCCATATTAGCGTGCGTCCCCTGAGCGGGAGGCGAAGTGTCTGACACGTGGGGAGAGTTAGTCGGCATAACTTCCCCCTCGACAGAACCCTCTGGTGAAAATTCTTTTATAGATAAAGACTGATCTTTACTGTTTAAGGTGAAATCAATACATTTAGTACACATTCTCCTATGGGGCTCCACCATGGCTTTCAAACATAATGAACAAGTAGGTTCCTCTGTGTCAGACATGTTTAAACAGACTAGCAATGAGACTAGCAAGCTTGGAAAACACTTTAAAACAAGTTTACAAGCAATATAAAAAACGTTACTGCGCCTTTAAGAAACACAAATTTTCCCAAATTTTGAAATAACAGTGAAAAAAAGCAGTTACACTAACGAAATTTTTACAGTGTATGTAATAAGTTAGCAGAACATTGCACCCACTTGCAAATGGATGATTAACCCCTTAATACCAAAAACGGAATAACAAATGACAAAAACGTTTTTTAAACAGTCACAACAACTGTCACAGCTCTACTGTGGCTTTTTACCTCCCTCAATACGACTTTTGAAGTCTTTTGAGCCCTTCAGAGAAGTCCTGGATCATGCAGGAAGAAGCTGGATGTCTGTCTGTAATTTTTGCTGTGCAAAAAAACGCCAAAATAGGCCCCTCCCACTCATATTACAACAGTGGGAAGCCTCAGGGAACTGTTTCTAGGCAAAATTCAAGCCAGCCATGTGGAAAAAACTAGGCCCCAATAAGTTTTATCACCAAACATATGTAAAAAACGATTAAACATGCCAGCAAATGTTTTAAAATACACTTTTATAAGAGTATGTATCTCTATTAATAAGCCTGATACCAGTCGCTATCACTGCATTTAAGGCTTTACTTACATTACTTCGGTATCAGCAGCATTTTCTAGCAAATTCCATCCCTAGAAAAATATTTTAACTGCACATACCTTATTACAGGAAAACCTGCACGCTATTCCCCCTCTGAAGTTACCTCACTCCTCAGAATATGTGAGAACAGCAAAGGATCTTAGTTACTTCTGCTAAGATCATAGAAAACGCAGGCAGATTCTTCTTCTAAATACTGCCTGAGATAAACAGTACACTCCGGTACCATTTAAAAATAACAAACTTTTGATTGAAGAAATAAACTAAGTATAAAACACCACAGTCCTCTTACGACCTCCATCTTAGTTGAGAGTTGCAAGAGAATGACTGGATATGGCAGTGAGGGGAGGAGCTATATAGCAGCTCTGCTGTGGGTGATCCTCTTGCAACTTCCTGTTGGGAAGGAGAATATCCCACAAGTAATGGATGATCCGTGGACTGGATACACTTAACAAGAGAAAACAAAACTTTCCAAGATAATAACTTAATATCTAAGGAATGCATAGGCTCAAACAGAGCTTCTTGAAGAACCTTAAGAACTAAATTAAAACTCCATGGAGGAGTAACTGGGCTGAACACAGGCCTGATCCTGACCAAGGTCTGACAAAAGTATTGTACATCTGGAACATCCGCCAGATGTTTGTTTAATAAAATAGATAAAACCAAGATTTGACCCTTTAGGGAACTCATCAATAAACCCTTCTCCAAACCCTCTTGGAGAAAGACAAAATTCTAGGAATCCTAACTCTACTCCATGAGTAGCCCTTGGATTCACACCAAGAAAGATATTTACGCCATATCTTATGGTAAATTTTTCTAGTTACAGGCTTACGAGCCTGAATCATGGTCTCTATGACCGAGTCAGAAAACCCTCGCTTGGACAAAAATAAGCATTCAATCTCCAAGCAGTCAGCTTCAGAAAAAAATTGATTTGGGTGAAGGAAGGGCCCTTGATTAGAAAGGCCTTTCTTCAACGGAAGTCTCCAAGGTGGCAGCGATGACATGTCCACCAAATCTACATACCAAATCCTGCAACGCCAAGCCGAAGCAAAGAAAATCACTGACACCCTCTCCTGTTTGATTTGAGCAATGACCCGAGAAAGAAGCGAAAACGGAGGAAAAAAGGTATGCTAGACTAAAAGGTCTAAGGAACTGCCAGAGGATCTATCAGTTCTGCCTGGGAGTCCCTGGACCTCGACCCGTATCTCGTGAGCTTGGCATTCTGTCGAGACGCCATGAGATCTAACTCTGGCTGACCCCGTTGGAGAATCAGGCTGGAGAACACTTCCGGATGGAGTTCCCACTCCCCCAGATGAAAGGTCTGCCTGCTCAGAAAGTCCGCCTCCCAGACCCCTGGGATGTGGATCGCCGACAGATAGCAATAATAGGCCTCCGCCCACTGAAATATCTTGGCTACCTCTGTCATCGCTAAGGAACTCCTCGTTCCTCCCTGACTGATGTAAGCCACTGATCCTATCACTAACATAGGCAAAGAGAATGATTGGGGTGGGAGGGAAGGGAAGAGCTATTTAACAGCTCTGCTCTGGTGCTCTTTGCCTCCTCCTGCTGACCAGGAGGTGAATATCCCATTAGTAATTAAGATGATCCGTGGACTCTTTGTGTCTTAAAAAAGAAATAAGGGAGCCTATAACCCCTTAGTCTCCTCACATACATATAGTGCCTGCACACTGCCCCCAAATGAATCCTTAATAAAGGATTAAATATGTCCCATGATATCTATTGTAGAGATAAATGTCTTAAAGTGCAAGTCTCCAGAACCTAGAAGACAAAAGCACTTACCTGCAAATCCAGCTGTCGGGTAGAAAGACAGCTCACAAGGTGTGAAAGGACACAAATGCTATCAGAGACCTGTAGAAAAAGAGAGAACAGAGTAACCAACTGTGGCTTTCTATAACAGGGGTAGCAGTAATGTTAGAGGAAAAGCAAAGACAACCTCGCTGCCTTCTAACTGCTAAAAACCACCACTACTCTTACTAAAGAGATTGACATGGACACAGCCAGACCCCAATCCTTGCTTGCAGGGAAAGGTACTGTTAAAGGTTCACAAAACATATGTAATATGGACAGTATATATGGCCAGATAAGCAGACATAACGTTTAGGTCATATCAACTTCTACTGTAAAAGAATCAAAGCAATTCTTTTTTTTTATTATTATTATTTTTATTAAAGAAAATCAAAAACAGATCATCACCAGCGTCATACTGTCTTGTGTCACACAGGACAGATTGTAACGTTAAATTTTTTTCATATATATGTATTCCAACATCATACATAAAGGAGTAACACATGAATTCATGAATTAATCACAGACGTATATACCACCATATGACAACAATTAATATCATTTATAGTATTACCATAAAACTGCTTTTTATAATGATCCCTGATCAATTTTAGTATTGCAATATATATTATAGATTTCCTTATTATTTCAAGGATAAAACGAGGGTGTATTGTAACACCAAGAAAATAGACCCTAAAGCAAGAGAAAGAGAAAAGAAAAAGAGAAAAAAAATAAAAGCAATTCTTTATCTTTGAAAGGCTAGATGTGCCGGTAAAGCAGCCACCCACAACTGGCTTTGAACACAGAACCTTCTGCTTCCAATAATGCAACGCTAACCACTAGGCCACGGCAGCCTGCTTTCAATAAAATGCACAGTAGTTAAGGAGATATAAGTAGACATAATTCTATAACAATATATAGAATAAACAAAAATGATATATTTATCCAGAAAATAAAACCATATAAAATATGCCCAGCATATATGACAAGGTAAGCAGATATAATTGCTCAATATAAAAGGAGAAATACAGACAGTGTTACTAAATCAGCCCTATAAGATGGCTTATGTTCAAAGTCATCTCTGACTGCAGAGACACTTACATATAGTGGATACTTGATCTTAAAATATCCACTGCCCTAAAGGATAAAACTGACACATTAGTGCCTAGAAGACCTATGTATAAGCCCCGCAGTTCAGCAGCTTCTGCATAGAAAATGACTTTCCCTAGCCTTAAAGGGATGGTAAACTCTGTATATATTGATTATAATATTTCTATTGTTACATTACATTCAATTTACACACTCAATGTCATGTAATGGGTATGTATGTAAAAACACTTACAAATCTTTGTCTAATTGCTCCGTCTAATGCCGTCTGTCTCCTGCCCCCTGTGACGTCACATCGATTGTTTATTTTATTCTACCAATCAGTAAGCCTGTCGCCAGACAGGCTTACTTCTATGAAACCTGATTTACGCAAGCGCAGAATTGCATTCTTCGCAGCATACGGCCAACCAATTATTTTACACACGGCACGATTCATTGTTTATTTGGAACAGTGCCAGTAAGTATGTAGCGGCATTTTATTTCCCCCTTGTTTGTGATATACACAATTTGGCCAATAATGTTTCTTATTTAAATTATATATATATTATATTATATTTTTGTTTCTGGCAAGTATGGTCTTTTTAGAAGGGACCGATCGCTCACACTATCTATCCAGTCAAACTTTTACTTCAGACTGAACCAAGTAAACAATGAATTTCGTGACTCAATGTTTACTTGGTATATGTCATTTGCTCCAATGCGCATGCGTTTGAAATGTCAGAGGTCGGGAGTGTGGAGAATAGGTAAGCCTCAAGTTTATTCAGGAGAGTGAGAGGGGTGGAGTAAGGCCGCGCAACAACGGCTTGTGAATAAAGATAATTTTTACTAAAATTACATATAAACATTGGAAATTGATAATGCGGTTTTATATATTTAGTAATAAGTAATAGAATTCTTGAACTTAGCAATAGCCGAGTTTACCATCACTTTAAAGTTAAGGTAAACTTTGATGAATGAAAGTCCGTTTTTTAAAAATACACAGGGGCCCTTTCATTCATCAAAGTTTACAAAGCAGCCGTTTTGATTAAAAACTTACCTTTGTTTTTTTCACAGCCAGAGCAGCTTACCCCACCTGGAAATCCTCTCTTCACACATCAGCAATGACTAATCCGGCTTCCTCCAATCACAGCATTGCCTCAGGCAATAACCACCCTGGGGGTAAATACTACAAAGCCCCTATCTCCCACTCTGATTTAATTAATTTAATTTTCTGTTGATCACTATGGTAGCGACAGTCACCGCTCAAAGTTATGAATTTTGCTTAATAAAAAAAGTTGCATCCAATAATATCCCTGCTTATTCGTGATTAAGAGAGACCTTAAATGCATAGATTAAAGGGACAGTATACACAAATTTTCATTTATCTGCATGTAATAGACACTACTGTAAAGAATAATATGCACAGATACTGAACTAAAAATCCAGTATAAAATGGTTTAAAAACTTACTTAGAAGCTCCCAGTATAGCTCTGTTGAAAAGGTAGCTGGAACACCAACTGCAAGTGGTTCTATAGCAAAAAACAAAGCAGACACTCCCCCCTTCCTCTGCATATGAAAAGACTCTTTATACAAACAGTAGCAAGCTGGCGTAGGTATACATCAGTATTCTCCTAAAACTTTGGGGCTTGGTTAGGAGTCTGAACATTAACGCAATGCTATTTAAAAAATAAGAAAAACTATACTTTTTTTTTTTTTAAAGAAAAAGCTGTATAGGCCATATAAATGCATCATCAACAAAACATTTATGCAAAGATAAATCTAGTGTATAATTTCCCTTTAATGTTTTTATTTACATTAAAAAGAATTGTAATTTTCAACAAATCATAGTACACAGAAAAGCATCTGAAATGTGGCAACATATGTTTTTATATTATCTTATTTAAAATAAGATAAGAGCTAGAAGGGTACTGCTAGTCGAGTACTGAATATTCTTTGAGCTATTGCTACATTATTGTACAGAACATTTTAAGTTTTTAAATATTTTCCAGTGGAATTGTGTGTGCACTTCATTTAGAAGATTTAGACATTTATAACTTAAAAAAAAAAACTGTTTAAAATAATTAAACAATATATCACTGATTATTAAAATGTCTGTAGCAAAAGAGCATATTAATAGTTTAGCTATGCTTACCTGATATTATATAGAGGTTGCGTTTGATGAACCACAATGTTGCACTTCGGACATCGGTTAGTGTAGTAGAATTGTTTAACTATGCAACTTTTACAAACTATAACAAACAAAAACAAAAAAGTTAAAAGTTTAGGTGAGCAAAAATATAAGAAAAATGCAAATCTGGGCCTACAGTTCAACATTTTAGAGATTGCTCCTTAAAATCCTATCAGACAGATGCTGAAATCCTTTCTTAAAGTGAATGTAAATTTTGATGAATCAGTGCCCGTTTTTGTAATAATCCTATTAAAAACATGGGCACTTTCATTTATCAAACTTTAAATTACACTGCTTTTTTTTAAAAATACTTACCTTTTATTTCTGCAAGCCGCTCCAGCGTTTCCTCTGCCTGTCGCAAGCCTCTGCCGACATCAGAAATGACGATTTCGGCCTTCCACCAATCACGCCGTTGCATTAGGCAACGATTTCCCGGGGGGGGGGGGGGAAGCCGTGATTGGAGGATGCCGGAATCGTCATTCCTGACTGGAGAGGCTTGCAGAAAGAAAGGGTAAGTATTTTAACAAAAGCAGTGTAATTTAAAGTTTGATGAATGAAAGTGCCCATGTTTTTAATAGGATTATTAAAAAACGGGCACTCATTCCTCAAACTTTACATTCACTTTAAAGGGACATTGTACATGATACATTTATATAGACCATATGGGAGTACTTTTGTAACAATGTATAGATTTTCTTATTTTTAATAACATTATGCTGATTTTCAGACTCCTAACCAAACCCCAAAAGATTTATATGTATACTGATGTTTACAGACTCCTGGTTGTGCAATTAGTCTTTTAATATGATGCAGGGGAGAGGGGTGTCTGCTCTTCCTGATTTCCCAGCCCCTTTCACTGGGTGTCCCAGCCTAACCTCATCAACAGTGATCAACTGGGAGCTTCTAAGTACGTTTTTAAAAGGTTTTATACTGGATTTTTAGATCAGTATCTGTGCATATTCTTTATAATAGTGTCTATTACTTGCAGTTATCTGAAAATTAGAGTATACCGCCCCTTTAAAAAGGAGGACTTTGTTGCTGTGTGTTGAGAGTTAAGATTATTACAATTTATCTTTGGCTTTATACGGGTGAGTGCTCAGATATATATCACACATACACAGTGCACACAAATATATTTCTGAGTCTGAAGTTCAAAAGCATTCTCAACTCTATTGTTTTGGCATCCTGCCCATCAGCATTTTAATTCACTCAAAGCAAATTCATCTGAAGTAGCATGCCCAAACTAATCTAAGATTATTCTGGAATATCTTTTTTTCCTACACTGAACCTGGGCAAATATGCAGGGACCTAAATGTTACATGTGTTTTTTTCAGGCTAGGCTTTTCATATACAAATAAGTAAAAACCAATAAGCAACCAATGGGAAAGGACAATTATGTGCACGAATTACTAATAATTGCCTTGTATAGCTAATTTGAATTTGTTAGAGAAAACAATAACATTAATATATATATATATATATACATACATACATACATACATACATACATACATACATACATACATACATACATACATACATACATACATACATACATACATACATACATACATACATACATACATACATACATACATACATACATACATACATACATACATACATACATACATACATACATACATACATACATACATACATACATACATACACACACACACATATATATATATATATACACACATACATACATACATATATATATATCCCAAAGCAGAACATGCTGTGATCTGAGATGTCATCACAGAAAATGCAGCATGTCTGTAGAAAGAATGGGAAACATGCAGCTGTTAGCACTTTCACTTTCCAGCACTGCTCAACATTAGACTGTTCTCTACAAACAGAGCATTGCTCTGGTTGCATAGTTTAAGGTTTCCTTAAAACAGTGCATCCAGAGCAAAGTGCTGTTTGAAGAGAATGGTCAAATATGGAGCAGTGCTGCAAAGCAGCAGTGACTAGCTCTAAGGGATTTTTTTCAAACCCCCCCTAGCCTTTCCTAGTCTGCAAAACTGTGACCTCTGAATGTAAGATGTTCTGGTGAGCAATGCACCTTTTTTATTACTACGTTTCTACCTTGTGATGTTAGACTAAGAGAAAAGGAAACATATTTGAGATATCTTTAAAACTGACTTTTTTTTTCCTGCAGGTAATTTGCAAAGCAATTTTCAACTGCTGCACTTTATTATAAAAGTAAAAAAAATGCTTTACTTTGCAGTTAATCAACACATTGCAATTGAGCTGCCTAAAATTAGAATTGAATTTTATTTCAAAATAACCTGCAGAATTTTTTTCACAAAAAAATAATAAAAAAAATCTTATTGCAGAAAGTGAAGAAAAAGGTCTGCCTCTGGGTGGGTGGGTGTATATATACACACATACACAGGAAGAGTCCAGCACCCAAACCAAAGCTTTTTAAGTGTGCCAGTCACAATGGAGTATCTGTTTCCTCCAAACAATATAGTCCAGAAGATGTGAGAGCACCACAGTAGTATCTGGTAAAAATACTTTTTTATTTGAGGATGTAAGACCTCAAGACAAAGCAACGTTTCGGACCTACATGGTCCTTAATCATGCTTTGTCTTGAGATCTAATGTCCTCCAATAAAAAAGTATTTTCACCAGATACTACTATGGTGCGGTCACATTTATCTTGTGGACTATATATCAGGGATGCGCATCGCTCAACGCCTGGGACATGCAGTTATGGGCGCAGAGCAAAATAACACAAGACCATTATCCCCTCTTCTCCAAACTTTACAGTAGGCACTATGCATTCTGGTAGGTAGAATTATCCTGAAATTTGACCAGCTCATATTCTTCCACCAGGCTGCCAGTTAAGCGTGACTTCACTCCAGAAAACACGTTTCTACATGCTTTACACCACTCCAGCCGATACTTGGAATTGTTCATGCTGATGTGAGGCTTGTATACAGCTGCTCAACCATGGAAACCCATTTCATGGAGCTCCCGACACACAGTTCCTTCGCTGATGTTGCTTCTAGAGGCAGTTTGGAACTCTGTAGTGAGTGATGCAACAGACAATACACAATTTTTATGCACTTCAGCAATCAGCTGTTCCTCTCTCTGAGTTTGCATGGTCTACCACTTTGTGGCTGGACTGCTGTTACCCCTATACCCTTCAACTTCATAATAAAACCAATAATAGTTGACTGTGGAAGATCTAGTTGGGCAGACATTATAGCAAAAGGTGACATCCTATGACAATGCCAGATTTGAAGTCATTGTGTTTTTATGTACGACTGATTGTACTGTCAATGTTTGTCTATAGATATTTTATACCTAAGTTCTGGATTTTATGCAGCTGTTGTTATCAATGTGTGTGGCTAAAACACCTAAACTCTATAATTAGTAGGGGTGTCCACATACTTTTGGCCATATAGTGAGTGTATATTTATTTATTTATATTAAGAGATTTATGAAACTGAGTTGTGAGCACTCCGCACTCTTGGCTGGTAATCAGTTTGCAAAGAAAATAAGTCAGTTCTTAAAAGAACACTAAACACATATTGCTTTTGTTTAACAATTGTCCCACACTCCCTAGAGAGGCCAAAAAGCACATCTTGTAACCTGCAAATCAAATAGCTAATTTGCAGTATTTTTTTAAAACTAGGTTACAGATGGTTTGGCGTTTTTTAGGGAGAGTAAGACTAAAATTGTACACAAAATAAAGAGGTGTTTATAATATCTCATTAACCAGTTTGTTTGTTTATTTATTTATAGAAGCCCTAACATCTTCCTGCAGCATCTGTAAAACGATCTTCCATTAATTGTTTTCCCCAAGACATTTTTAACTGCATAACCAACAGCCTGATTTCCAGCCCAGGTGATATCAGTAATCATATGGCCAGTTCTCCAGACCCAACCAGTCTGATTTACCAGCCAGGGAAAGACAGACAGCATGGGCACCCAACACTGCCAGTCATTGGCCAGCATTTTACTTCCAGGTTGGGTCTGTGGACAGAACATCTGCACACAAGCTGGTGCTCCCCCAACACCATTAAACAATAAGTCAACCCCCTACCACTAGGACTAGGAAATTATCTTCTTTACAGATGGGAGGGTAGGTTGGGGTATGAGACTAAAAATATCTTATTTCTTTCATGTAATTGGCAAGAGTCCATGAGCTAGTGACGTATGGGATATACAGTCCTACCAGGAGGGGCAAAGTTTCCCAAACCTCAAAATGCCTATAAATACACCCCTCACCACACCCACAATTCAGTTTTACAAACTTTGCCTCCTATGGAGGTGGTGAAGTAAGTTTGTGCTAAGATTTCTACGTTGATATGCGCTTCTCAGCATTGTTGAAGCCCGATTCCTCTCAGAGTACAGCGAATGTCAGAGGGACGTGAAGGGAGTATCACTTATTTGAATACGATGATTTCCCTAACGGGGGTCTATTTCATAGGTTCTCTGTTATCGGTCGTAGAGATTCATCTCCTACCTCCCTTTTCAGATCGACGATATACTCTCAATTTACCATTACCTCTACTAATAACTGTTTAATACTGGTTTGGCTATCTGCTATATGTGGATGGGTGTCTCTTGTTAAGTATGTTTTTTATTATTTAAGACACCTCAGCTATGGTTTGGCACTTTATGCATTTATATAAAGTTCTAAATATATGTATTGTACTTATATTTGCCATGAGTCAGGTTCATGTATTTCCATCAGCAGACTGTCAGTTTCATATTTGGGGAATTTAAACATTTTAAGAAATGTATTTCTTACCTGGGGTTTAGTCTTTTTTTCATATGACTACTTCTTGCTATTGTGGGTTTTAGGCCCGCGGGTGCGTCAAATGCTAAACTTTATTGCGTCATTCTTGGCGCAAAATTTTTTTGCAGCGAAAAAAGACGTTTATGACGCAACTTCGTCATTTCCGGCGTCATACGTGACGCCGAGACCTTTCTCACGGCGGCGTCATAAGTGACGCGAGTGTGTCATTTCCGGTTATTTTTTTCATTATTTCAATACCCCATTGATGTTTGCCTCTTGCTTTTTTCTCTATCAGAGGCCTATGCTTTTGCATTTTTTCCCATTCCTGAAACTGTCATATAAGGAAATAGATAATTTTGCTTTATATGTTGTTTTTTTTCTCTTACATTGAGCAAGATGTCCCAATCTGATCCTGTCTCAGAAGTTTCTGCTGGAACATTGCTGCCTGACATTGGTTCTACCAAAGCTAAGTGCATTTGTTGTAAAAGTGTAGAAATTATTTCACCAAAGGTCATTTGTAATAGTTGTCATGATAAACTTTTACATGCAGATAGTGTTTCCATCAGTAATAGTACATTGCCAGTTGCAGTTCCTTCAACTTCTAATGTACATGATATACCTGTAAATTTTAAAGAATTTGTATCTGATTCTATTCTGAAGGCTTTGTCTGCATTTCCACCTTCTAATAAATGTAAAAGGTCTTTTAAAACTTCTCATTTAGCTGATGAAATTTAAAATGACCAACAATACAATAATTTATCCTCTTCTGATGAGGATCTATCTGATTCAGAAGATCCTTCCTCAGACATTGACACTGACAAATCTACTTATTTATTTAAAATAGAGTATATGCGTTCTTTATTAAAAGAAGTGTTAATTACTTTGGATATTGAGGAAACCAGTCCTATTTCAGTCTAATAAACGTTTAAATGCTGTTTTTAAACCTCCTGTGGTTTCCCCAGGGGTTTTTCCTATTCCTGAGGCTATTTCTGATATGATTTCTAGGGAATGGAATAAACCAGGTACTTCTTTTATTCCTTCTTCAAGGTTTAAAAAATTGTATCCTTTACCAGAAAAATCTATAGAGTTTTGGGAAAAAATCCCCAAAGTTGATGGGGCTATTTCTACTCTTGCTAAATGTACCACTATTCCTATGGAAGATAGTACTTCCTTTAAGGATCCTTTAGATAGAAAGCTTGAATCTTATCTAAGGAAGGCCTATTTATATTCAGGTCATCTTCTCAAGACCTGCTATTTCTTTGGCTGATGTTGTGGCTGCCTCAACTTTTTGGTTGGAGAATTTAGCGCAACGAGAATTGGATCCTGACATATCTAGCATTACTCGCTTACTGCAACATGCTAATCATTTTATTTGTGATGCCATTTTTGATATTATCAAAATTGATGTTAGATCCATGTCTTTAGCTGTATTAGCTAGAAGAGCTTTGTGGCTTAAATCGTGGAATGCTGATATGACATCTAAATCTAGATTACTATCTCTTTCTTTCCAAGGTAATAATTTATTTGGTTCTCAGTTGGATTCTATTATTTCAACTATCACTGGAGGAAAAGGAGTTTTTCTGCCTCAGGATAAAAAACCTAAGGGTAAATCTAATGCTTCTAACCGTTTTCGTTCCTTTTGTCAGAATAAGGAACAAAAACTTAATCCTCCTCCCAAGGAATCTGCTTCCAATTGGAAGCCTTCCTCAAATTGGAATAAATCCAAGCCATTTAGGAAACCAAGGTCTGCCCCTAAGTCCGCATGAAGGTGCGGCCCTCATTCCAGCTCAGCTGGTAGGGGGCAGATTAAGGTTTTTCAAGGATCTTTGGATAAAATCTGTCCAAAATCATTGGATTCAGAGCATTGTCTCTCAGGGGTATTGAATAGGATTCAAAGTAAGACCTCCTGTGAGAAGATTTTTTCTCTCACGCATCCCTGTAAATCCAGTAAAAGCTCAGGCTTTTCTGAAGTGTGTTTCAGACCTGGAGTCTTCAGGGGTAATCATGCCAGTTCCTCCTCAGAAACAAGGTTTGGGGTTTTATTCAAACCTATTCATTGTACCAAAGAAAGAAAATTTATTCAGACCAGTTCTGCATCTGAAAATTTTGAATCGTTATGTAAGAGTACCAACTTTCAAGATGGTGACTATAAGGACTATTCTGCCTTTTGTTCAGCAAGGACATTATATGTCCACAATAGACTTGCAGGATGCATACCTTCATATTCCGATTCTTCCAGAACACTATCAGTTTCTGAGATTCTCTTTTCTAGACAAGCATTACCAATTTGTTGCTCTTCCATTTGGCCTAGCAACAGCTCCAAGAATCTTTTCAAAGGTTCTGGGTGCCCTACTATCTGTAATCAGAGAACAGTGTATTGCTGTGTTTCCTTATTTGGACGATATCTTGGTACTAGCTCAGTCTTTACATACTGCAGAATCTCACACGAATCAACTAGTGTTGTTTCTTCGGAAACATGGTTGGAGGATCAATTTACCAAAAAGTTTCTTGATTTCTCAGACAAGGGTCACCTTTTTAGGCTTCCAGATAGATTCAGTGTCCATGACTCTGTCTCTAACAGACAAGAGACAATTAAAATTGGTCGCAGCATGCCGGCACCTTCAGTCTCAGTCATTCCCTTCAGTGGCTATGTGCATGGAAGTTTTAGGTCTCATGACTGCAGCATCGGACGCGATCCCCTTTGCTCGTTTTCACATGAGACCTCTACAGCTTTGCATGCTGAATCAATGGTGCAGGGATTATACAAAGATATCACAATTAATATCTTTGAATCCCAATGTACGACACTGACATGGTGGATAGATCACCATCGTTTTTTGTTTTGTTCGGCCAACCTGGACTGTGATCTCAACAGATGTGAGTCTTTCAGGTTGGGGAGCTGTTTGGGGATCTCTGACAGCACAAGGGGTTTGGAAATCTTAAGAGGCGAGATTACCAATAAATATTTTAGAACTCCGTGCAATTCTCAGTGCTCTTCAGTTTTGGCCTCTGCTAAAGAGAGAACCGTTCATTTGTTTTCAGACAGACAATATCACAACTGTGGCTTATGTCAATCATCAGGGTGGGACTCACAGTCCCCAAGCTATAAAAGAAGTATCTTGGATACTTGCTTGGGCGGAATCCAGCTCCTGTCTAATCTCTGCGGTGCATATCCCAGGTGTAGACAATTGGGAGGCGGATTATCTCAGCCGCCAGACTTTACATCCAGGGGAGTGGTCTCTCCATCCAGATGTGTTTTCTCATATTGTTCAGATGTGGGGTCTTCCAGAGATAGATCTCATGGCCTCTCATCTAAACAAGAAACTTCCCAGATACCTGTACAGGTCCTGGGATGTTCAGGCAGAAGCAGTGAATGCACTGACACTTCCTTGGTGTTATCATCCTGCTTACATCTTCCCGCCTATAGTTCTCCTTCCAAGAGTGATCTCCAAAATCATTATGGAACAGTCTTTTGTGTTGCTGGTGGCTCCAGCATGGCCACACAGGTTTTGGTATGCGGATCTGGTTCGGATGTCCAGTTGCCCGCCTTGGCCACTTCCGTTACGGCCGGACCTACTATATCAAGGTCCGTTTTTCCATCAGGATCTCAAATCATTAAATTTGAAGGTATGGAAATTGAACGCTTAGTTCTAAGTCATAGAAGTTTCTCTGACTCAGTGATTAATACTATGTTACAAGCTCGTAAATCTGTCTCTAGAAAGATTATAGAGTTTGGAAGACTTACATTTCATGGTGTTCTTCTTATAAATTCTCCTGGCATTCTTTTAGAATTCCTAGAATTTTACAGTTACTTCAGGATGGTTTGGATAAGGGTTTGTCTGCAAGTTCCTTGAAAGGTCAAATCTCCGCTCTTTCTGTTTTATTTCATAGAAAGATTGCTATACTTCCTGATATTCACTGTTTTGTACAGGCTTTAGTTCGTATTAAACCTGTCATTAAATCAATTTCTCCTCCTTGGAGTCTTAATTTGGTTCTGAAGGCTTTACAGGCTCCTCCATTTGAGCCTATGCATTCTTTGGACATTAAACTACTTTCTTGGAAAGTGTTGTTCCTTTTGGCTATCTCTTCTGCTAGAAGAGTTTCTGAGCTATCTGCTCTTTCTTGTGAGTCTCCTTTTCTGATTTTTCATCAGGATAAGGCAGTTTTGCGGACTTCTTTTCAATTTTTACCTAAGGTTGTGAATTCTAACAACATTAATAGAGAAATTGTTGTCCCTTCCTTGTGTCCTAATCCTAAGAATTCTTTGGAAAGATCCTTACATTCTTTGGATGTGGTAAGAGCTTTGAAATATTTCAGGAAGACTTCCAGTCTATTTGTTTTATTTTCTGCCATTTCCTTGGCTTCTTGGTTGAAACTTTTGATTCATCAAGCTTATTTGGAGTCGGGTCAGGCCCGCCTCAGAGAATTACAGCTCATTCTACTAGATCAGTCTCCACTTCGTGGGCTTTTAAGAATGAAGCTTCAGTTGATCAGATTTGCAAAGCGGCGACTTGGTCCTCTTTACATACATTTACTAAATTCTACCGTTTTTATGTATTTGCTTCTTCGCAGTTTTTGGTAGAAAAGTTCTTCAGGCAGCTGTTTCAGTTTGATTCTTCTGCTTTTGTTTTATGTTTTTTTCTTTCAAAAATGAAATAAACTTATTTTTTTGGGTTGTGGATTAATTTTTTCAGCGGAATATGGCTGTTTTTATTTTTATTCCCTCCCTCTCTAGTGACTCTTGAGTGGAAGACTCCACATCTTGGGTATTGATATCCCATTTGTCACTAGCTCATGGACTCTTGTCAATTAAACGAAAGAAAACATAATTTATGTAAGAACTTACCTGATAAATTCATTTCTTTCATATTGGCAAGAGTCTATTAGGCCCACCCTTTTTATGGTGGTTATGATTTTTTGTATAAAGCACAATTATTTCCAAATTTCCTTTGTTGATGCTTTCTACTCCTTTCTTTATCACCCCACTGCTTGGCTATTCGTTAAACTGAATTGTGGGTGTGGTGAGGGGTGTATTTATAGGCATTTTGAGGATTGGGAAACTTTGCCCCTCCTGGTAGGATTGTATATCCCATATGTCACTAGCTCATGGACTCTTGCCAATATGAAAGAAATGTATTTATCAGATAAGTTCTTACATAAATTATGTTTTTAAAACTTTTGTGAAAAAAACAAAACAAACAAAAAACTGGTCACCTCCCCCAAGTTGAGGGAAGATGTGATCAGCTTAGTTTTGCTGCACATTGATTTAACATGCTTTGCACTTGGAAGGGAATTAATTCCTTCATAATTGGCTGCAGATGCCAAATGTAGGGTTTGTACAGGATATTTTCTAACACTATTCCGCTAAGCAAGGTGACTAAACAAACCAAACTACAGTTGTTCTTGAGATAGTCAAAGAAGGAACATGAAGAAAAGACTTCCCATAAGTTATACTCATAACAGCAGTATAATCTGCTTTCTATATAAAGTTTTCTTTTTTAAAGAAAAAGACAACTTACATGTATGAAGGCATTCTGTGATTGTTGTAGCATCTATTAGATAACCTTTGCAGATTGAGCACAGAATATAAGGATTTAGATCAGCCAGGTTAATCATACGCTGTAAGAGAAAAAAAAAATCAATGTTAGATGATCATATGCTGCTAAACTTTATTAATGGAACAAGGCACTGGGTCAACAAGGTTTTAATATTATTATAAGACCTATAGTTTAAAATATAATATACAACTGTGTATAGGTTTACCTTCTTAAAAAGGGACATGTAACCCAAATTTGTTCTTTTGTGGTTCAAACTTCTATTATCAAATTTACTTCAATCTTATTGTATAATTTTTTTGAAGAGATATCTTGACAGATAGGGGTCAATTTATTATAGTGCGAGCGGACATGATACGATTTAGCAAATCATGTCCGCTGCACATCTTGTGAACTGCTGGTGCAATACCGCCCCCTGCAGATTCGTGGACAATCGGCCGCTAGCATTTGATCGGGATGATTTCTGTTCGCCGCCTCACCACTCAGAAAAACAGTGTTCTGCCGTGGGCTGCCTGAGCAACTCAGTGCAGTTAACGCTTGAAACAAATAAAGGAGCTTTTAGCATGAAGTATTTTATACTTCATGAATGAAAGTCCCCTTTGTTTCAATGGTCAATCCTAGCATTTCAAACACGCTAGGGGCTCCATGTTCTAAGCCGTCAATTCATCCGTCATTGTAGACGCGGATAAACTCGCCGTTACTCGCCGCGGGCGAAATGGTGTCCGCTGTCGCTATGTACTAATATTCCCCCAATAAATAGACAAGTCTAGCCCGCCGCGAGCAGTTGCGGATTGTTGATAAATTTGACGCCTCGCTCGCCGCGACTAAGCTGATGGTACTTAACTTTCAGTTGAATTGTCTGGCCAATTATTAACACGTGACATGCAAGGTGTCACGAACATCATAGTAGTCGCGGGAATAGAATTTTGCTCCTATAAAAGTTCAACTTATCTAAACAACTTTATTATTGTTCAAAATTTTTTGAAGAGTGATAACAGAGCGTTATTTTTGTAATATTTATTTACAATTTGGATATGGCTTCATCTGGATCTGATAATATATAAATATTAATATAAAAATAATTATAAAGATTGACAACTAACAATACAAATTTAAATAGATTACTCTTTAATTACAGTCGACAAATTGGGCGCAATTTATGTACATGGAAATGAGAGACAAATTAGACGCCAGTTATGCTGTAAATACAATGCTGATATTACTGCCTTTTATATATGTCTAGACTGGCGTCTAGATTGACTTTCCTATTGTTTTGTACCTTGCCCGCCACCTAAAAGGTGGCGAGGCAAAAATAGCGAGGTGGGAGCGGAAATTGTAGCGAGCGGACAAATAGATTTTTTAGTACATTCGTTTTTTGGCGAGTTGGTGGTCAAATGTGTCTAATTACAGTGAAAAATGGAGCGGTAGCGAGGTTTGGCGGATAAGTACGCTCGCAATTTTAAAGATGCGAGTTTTAACATAATTGACGGCTTTGTACATATCAGTTTGCGAGTTTTGACGCGAGATTTGTTGCGGGTAGCTCGCTGACTGCTTAGTACATGGAGCCCTAGGATTGACTTTCACATCTAATCCAAAAAAAGTGTGTAAAAATACAATTGACTTTTCTGTTTATAGTTGCTATTCTGTGACCAGTGATGGAAGCCAAAGGAACAGCCTTAAAATATGTTCCAAAAACCATATGAAAACTCATAGCAAAATACGTAAAGGTATCATCTATTTCAGATTCAGAATCTTACAGTCAAGACTATTTTGCTGGGGGAATGCTCCTGCTCCTTTACTACATAATATCAATGGATCTGGTAACTCATTTGATAACACTAAAAACAGACTATGACCAATAAAAGAAGAAAGTAAAGAAGTAAAATGTAATTCAACTGTTCTCACAAACATTTTTCCATGTAACTATTGAGATGTACATTTTGTTTGATTACTGATTCCACAAGACAACTGCCTCTATGGAACCCACACACTTTATTATGCAGAAGGTTTTGGGAACAATCTGCATGGTTCTGTAGCCAAGTTGTATTTTCCTTTATTAATGCAACGGCAGAGATATTTCAGGGCTCAGGGAAAATGAATAGGTTCCTTGTAAGCATGGAAGAAAATTTGTATTCGGCATTCGTTTGGGAAACAAAATTCATATTAGGCATTTGTTTGCAAAAAAAAAAAAAAGCTGAATATGGCTGCAAGTGGCATTCTACTCTTTTTAAAGCCAGATGTATCAGTGTGGGGATACAACACACAAAGATCTGTGCAACCTTAAAGACCACATTTTTGAGCGGCCAAGCAATTAATTAGGGAACTGCACCCTGCATTTAGCTAATATTACACAATGCAGACCACAAGGTATGTTCCCTTATTAACTGTTTCACTACTGGGCCACTTTAAAAAAAACAAAAAACATAAATTTAGGTCTTATATGTTAAATTAATTTATTTCATGGTGGCGAGAGTCCACTAGCTGTTACATATGGGATATGCATTCCTACCAGGAGGAGAAAAGTTCCCAAACCCTAAAAAGCCTATAAAACCCTTTTCACCTCACTCATACCTTATTTTGACGTGTAGCCAAGTGGTGAAGTGTTTAGATGGAGTAAAAGCTAAAAATTAGGAGCAGGGAAAAAAGACTAGTCATCATGAAGGAAATTAATTTTTCAGGAAAGACATAAATTATGTTTTCTTTGAGATAGATGGTGAGAGTACACAAGGTGTTACATATGGGATCTAATACCCAAGATGTGGAAGTCCACTAGTAACAATAAAGGGAGGGATCCAAATAAAAACATCTTTTTTTTGCTGAGAAATTAAATCCATAACCCATAAATTGTACATCTTTCATGACAAACTCAATACAGAGGCACAATTATTAAACTGAGACAACTGCATGAAGGACTTTTCTACCAAAGGCTGCTTCTGACGAAGCAAAAACATAAAAATGGTATGGGTATGCAGAGTAATGACCAAGTGGTTGCTTTGCAAATTTGATCAACTGAAGCCTCATTCTTAAAAGCCCAAGATGTGGCAACCGATCTAGTAGAATGAGCTGCAAATCACTGTGGCGGAGGCTGACCTGCCTCCAAATAAGCTTTGTGAATCAAAAGTTTCAACCAAGAGGATAAAGTAATAGCCAAGGCCTTTTGGCCCTTCTTAGGGGAAGTAAAAAGAACAAACAGTCTGTCTGAAATCCTTAGTAGCATCAACATACAATCTCAATGCTCTAACAACATCCAAAGAATGTAAAGATCTTTTAGAAGCATTTTTTGGATCAGCACACAAGGAGGGAACAACAATTTCCCTACTAATGTGTGATAATAAAAATGTAAATGTAGTATCAGATAAGGAGACTCACAAGAGAGCAGACAATTCAGAAATTATTCTAGCATTGCCAAAAGAAACAATACTTTCCATGAAAGTAGTTTTAATGTCCAAATTATGCATAGACGCAAAAGGAGGAGCCTGTAAAAGTTTTAATACTAGGTTAAAGTGATGGTAAATTTCTCAAAATGTGATAACGGCTTATGACAAACTATTGTGAAAGCTGTAGTCACTATAATTTTTTTTAAAATATAATATCGCATTATTTATATATCGGCTTACTTTCTATTAGACTCCGGCATAGATAGGCTCTGCCCCCTTTAACTAAGCTCTGAATCTCAAAGGTGCCCATTTGCGCAATGCAGCTGTTTAATGCGAATACAATGAATCCAGAAGCAGGATGACGTCATAAACGCATGCTCAAAAGATGTAGTTTTTTTTTTTGGTGATACATGCCAAAATGACAGGAATCAGGGGCGCGATCCGATATCGATTGCAGTTTGCGGCGCAAGCGAGGGAACCGGCGTCGCCTGCAGTTTCAGCTCGCAACTCGAGCCATCCCATATAGGTCGCCGTCAGATGCTAACGTGCCGTAAGTCTGACAAACCAGCGATGTCCAGAAATCTGCGCAAGTAAAAATTTCTGGCGTCGCCAGTGACTTGCGCCACGTTAGAATCTGCCGGCGCCTATAAAACCTGACTAAAGTCTAAAACACCCGCACTGTCTAACACGCCTCCCTAACATAGCCCGCACTGTCTAACACGCCTCCCTAACATAGCCCGCACTGTCTAACACGCCTCCCTAACATAGCCCGCACTGTCTAACCCTCTATCCGCTATCCCCCCTCACTAGCCTAACAATAAAAATGCTATTAACCGCTAAACCGCCGCTCCTTTACCCCGCCGCAACCTAATAAAGTTATTAACCCCTAAACCGCCGCTCCCGTACCCCGCCGCCAGCTATATTATATCTAGAACCCCCTAAAGTGAGCCCCTAACACCGCCGCCATCTATATTAAAATTATTAACCCCTAATGTAAGCCCCTTACACCGCCGCCATCTCTATTAAAATGATTAACCCCTAATTTAATCTACCTACCCCGCCGCCAGCTATATTATCTATATTAACCCTAAGTATATTATAGTTAATATAGGTATTACATTATATATATTAACTATATTAACCCTAATTATATTAGGGTTAATATAGTTAATATAGTTACTATAGTATTTATATTAACTATATTAACTCTATCTAACCCTAACTAAATTTATATTAAATTAATCTAATTCATTTATAAACTAAAATGTTCCTATTTAAATCTAAATACTTACCTATAAAATAAACCCTAAGATAGCTACAATATAATTAATAATTACATTGTAGCTATGTTAGGGTTAATATTTATTTTACAGGTAAATTGTTAATTATTTTAACTAGGTATAATAGATATTAAATAGTTATTAACTATTTAATATCTACCTAGTTAAAATAATTACCCAATTACCTGTAAAATAAATCCTAACCTAAGTTACAAATACACCTACACTATCAATAAATTTAATAAACTACTAACATCTATCTAAAAATACAATTAAATTAACTAAACTAAATTACAAAAAAAAAAAAACACTAAATTACAAAAAATAAAAAAAAGATTACAAGATATTTAAGCTAATTACACTTATTCTAAGCCCCCTAATAAAATAATAAACCCCCAAAATAAAAAAAATTCCCTGCCCTATTCTAAATTCAACAAATTTCAAAGCTCTTTACCTTACCAGCCCTTAAAAGGGCCTTTTGTGGGGCATGCCCCAAAGAATTCAGCTCTTTTGCATACAAGAAATACAATACCCCCCCCCATTACAACCCACCACCCACATACCCCTATTCTAAACCCACCCAAACCCCCCTTAAAAAAGCCTAACACTACCCCCCTGAAGATCTCCCTACCTTGTCTTCACCACACCGGGCCGAACTCCTGATCCGATCCGGGCGATGTCTTCCTCCAAGCGGCAAAGAAGAATTCTTCCTCCGGCGACGTCTTCCTCCAAGCGGCAGCAAAGTCTTCATTCTTCCGGCGGCATCTTCAATCTTCTTTCTTCGCTCCGCCGCCGCGGAGCATCCATCCCGGCCGACTGCTGAACTTGGAATGATGTACCTTTAAATGACGTCATCCAAGATGGCGTCCGCCGAATTCCGATTGGCTGATAATTAACAATTTACCTGTAAAATAAATATTAACCCTAACATAGCTACAATGTAATTATTAATTATATTGTAGCTATCTTAGGGTTTATTTTATAGGTAAGTATTTAGATTTAAATAGGAACATTTTAGTTTATAAATGAATTAGATTAATTTAATATAAATTTAGTTAGGGTTAGATAGAGTTAATATAGTTAATATAAATACTATAGTAACTATATTAACCCTAATATAATTAGGGTTAATATAGTTAATATATATAATGTAATACCTATATTAACTATAATATACTTAGGGTTAATATAGATAATATAGCTGGCGGCGGGGTAGGTAGATTAAATTAGGGGTTAATCATTTTAATAGAGATGGCGGCGGTGTAAGGGGCTTACATTAGGGGTTAATCATTTTTATATAGGTGGCGGCGGTGTAAGGGGTCAGATTAGGGGATAGATAAGGTAGATGGCGGCGGTTTTAGAGGCTCACAGTAGGGGGTTAGTTTATGTAGATGGCGGCGGGGTCCGGGAGCGGCGGTTTAGGGGGTAATAACTTTATTAGGGATTTCGGGGGGGGGGGGATCGCGGTTGACAGGTAGATAGACATTGCGCATGCGTTAGGTTTATTTTCTAGTTAGTTTAGGGAGTTACGGGGCTCCAATAGTCAGCGTAAGGCTTCTTACGGCTGCTTTTTGTGGCGAGGTGAAAATGGAATAAGTTTTCTCCATTTTCGCCACGTAAGTCCTTACGCTGCATATTGGATACCAAACTGCGCGGGTTTGGTATACCTGCCTATGGCCCAAAAAACTGCGGGCGACGGCAGAAATATACGCGCGTAACTTCTAGGTTACGCCGTATATGTGATACCAAATCCGCGCAAATATTGGCGTTGCCGGCTTTTGCGGGCGACGCTTTATATCGGATCGACCCCAAGATTGGCGAACGGAAAACACAGGATTGAAAAAAAAAAAAAAAGTCTAAGTGTTGGGGGCTGCCGGAGCGTGCGATATAACAGGAGATGTTTAAAATAAAATACAGAAGGAAGCTTGCAAATGTAGATTTTTCATAAATTAAACTAATATTTTTTGATTTTACATCAGATGGTAAAGAGTACTCCTTGTGAATTTACCATCACTTTAAGACTCCACGGAGAAGAAATAGGCCTAATAACAGGTTTAATCTGTATTAAAGCCTGAAAAAAAAACAACGAACATCAGGAAGGTTAGCAATCTTCCTATGAAATAATACAGAAAGAGCAAAGATTTGTCCTTTCAAAGAACTGGCAGATAAACCTTTATCTAAACCGTCCTGCAAGAATTGAAGAATCCTAGGAATTCTAAAAGAATGCCAGGAATAATCATGGTTGATACGCCATGAAATATAAGTTTTCCAAAAATTGTGGTACATTTTCCAAGAAACAGGCTTGGAGAGTTTGAATCAGAATGTTAATTACAGAGTCAAAGAATCCTTTATAACTGCAAACTAAGCATTCAATTTCCATGCCATCAAGTTTAGACTTTAGATCTGGATAGAAAAAGGGACCTGAAGACAGAAGGTCTGGCCTTAGAGAAAGAGGCCATGGCAGGCAACTGGACATTCGGACCAGGTCTGCATACCAAATCCTATGGGGACACGCAGGGGGTATTTGGATTACAAATTACTGTTCCAACTGTACCTTGAAAATCATTCTGGAGAGTAGGAAATATAAAAAACAAAAAGACCAAAAGACCTACCTGAGGATCCCTGGACCTCACAAGGTACCTGGGAAGTTTGTTGTTCACAACGAGAGGCCATCAGATCTATCTCTGGTATGCCCCAGTTTTGTTTGTTTTTTACAATAGAATACATCTTGGTGGAGTGCCCACTCTCCTGGATGTAGGGAATGACGACTGAGGTAGGCTGCCTCTCAGTTGTCTACACCTAGGAAATCATGGGGCAAGAATTGATTTCCTATATACAGATTGACAATGGCACTATAAAGACAAGCTCCTCTGTCCCTTACTTCATAATTCTCAAGAGTGTGTAACTCAAATGTAATTTATTTAGTAGAGAAGTAGTGCTAGCATCATGTGTTAACATGCAAAAACAGGGTTTGGAAAGAGATTCCAAGAGAAAGAAAAGGCTCTATCAGCACTCTATGCCCAGACTAGTCTTAGAGTCAGGATAAAATAAAATATAACCTTTTTTATTTTTCTCTTAAAAGATAGGTGACAAAATTAATATATATCATGAGCAGTTGTTGTTGGTCTTGAGATATAAATGTGTCCCTGGATTAATTGCTATCAGGCCTATATCATATTCGTTTTACATCAGGCATCACATGTAATTAAAAATTTGTAAAAAATCTTATCACTATTATCACTGTGTATGGACTCTATGCAACTGGTGCATTTGAATGAGGTTGTGAGCAGGGCGTCTGTTCCTAATATAAAGTGGATAAATGTTGATGTGGTCTCACATATGTATTGGTACATGAATTGTGTGCATGTCTTATAGGCCTGTCAAAAATAATCGTTTTGACGATGCATCGCGATGCGGCATGAAACGATTCTGCATCGATGCGCTGAGACGCGATAATCGATTAACGTTACCCACGTGACCAGCCTCCAGGAAACGTAAAAGAAAGTGCGCGAAAGTGCGCGGTACATCGTTTTGACGTCACTGACGTCACGTCACCCAATAAAGCAACATGGGCGCTCATGGGCGGTCTCTTGAAGTGCCGAAGTTACGCAGTAGGAGCAAAGCAGCAAAGCAGGAGTTTGTTGCCTGAGATTGATGATGGTACACGGCGGTATACTACAGCTACACGGCGGGCTCATTTTTATTTTGTGGGAGACAGAGGAGGAGACCTATGGTGAGAATTAGACTAACTAACTGTTTGTTTAGTTAATAGTTACCAAAACGTTGTACATTTTGCCAATGCCATGCCATAATTGCCATTGCCATGCCTGCCTATTGCCTCAACTGCCTACTACTTGCCAATAGGTAAGAGCAAATCAATAAGGGGTACACAATCACATTTATTACACAATAAGGGGTAACAATTAAATACTTGCCTTATTTACTTAACGTAGTATGCTGAGCTGACTGAGGCTCAGGCTGCTGCATAATTAATTGCTGCATTATTGAATAATATTGCATATATAAAAAATGTATTATAAATAAATATAGTATACTATTATTGTCTAATAATGTCTCTATTAGTCTAATCTGTATCTATTATCTACATGTTTTTCACATGGATGGATGGCCTGGTCTGAAGTTCTAATATTTTAATAATATATTAATTCAAGAAAGTGCATGCAATTTTAAACAACTTTCCCTATTATATAATTTGCTTATCCTTTGTTGAAATGCATAGCCTCCTCCTTGTGCACAAAGTATTATATACTTAGTAAGTAATGTGTGTGCTGTGCAATGCATTGCTAATATGTCATCAACAAACGATATCTGAGAAGTATGAAGCAAATTAAATAATAGAAGAGTTAGTTATGATGTTTATTTAAAATTGTATTCTCTATCTGAATCATGAAAGTAAATGTTTGGGTTTTTGCACCTTTAAGTGTGTAATATATTACAGTAACTGTGTCAGTGAGTGAGTGATGTCCCCTGCAATTATCACAATGCAATTTGTTTTAAAATTTATGTTCGCAAAATGTATGGCATTGGCAAAGTAGTTGAAGTTACTAGTACTTGTTGATTTTACATTTGCGGCTTGACATTTTGACAACTGGAACTTAGTGTATTTTCTTTTTTTTTTTTAACACTGACAGAGTTTGACGTTGACAACAACATCATCCGTCACATATGTACATGTCATGCTAAAATGACAGAGGGAGACAAAAAAGATAGAGAGATAAAAAATGCACCTAGCATTTTAAAAGCAAGCATCTGGGCACATTTTGGATTTTATGAACATACTGGAAAGCACGAATTGGACAAGACACACGCGGTTTGTAAAGCCTGTCACACAAAAATTAAATACCTAGGGAATACTACTAACTTGAGAAATCACGTTAGACGTTTTCACTCTGAGATGCTAACCCCTGCCGCTGTCGCCAGTGCCACTGCCAAGGAAATAACAAGACTAGCTGAAGCTCATCAGCCAAGAATTGATGCAATGCTGTCAACTTTGCCACCCAACTCTGAAAAAGGGAAGAGAATAACCAAAGCTGTGGCAACTTTCATAGCGAAGGACCTACGGCCTTACTCTGTTGTGGAAAACCTTGGGTTTCGCAACCTGTTGAAGACACTAGAGCCACGTTATAAGATCCCGTCACGCAATCACTTAACAGAAAACGTTATACCTGCACTCTACCAAGAAACAAAAGCTCAGGTAATTGCATCAATGAGCCAAGCCAGTCGAGTCGCACTAACGTGTGATTCATGGACTTCAGTCACGACGGAGTCTTATGTAACAGTAACTGCACATTACATTAGCAAGGACTGGAAGATCTTGTCGCATGTGCTGCAAACGAGAGCAGTTTATGAGTCTCACACGGGTTCTCATCTGGCGGAGCTACTGTCTCGTGTCGTGGAAGAATGGCAGCTGTCCGATAAATCTGTAGTGCTTGTGACCGACAATGCTTCGAACATGATTGTTGCTGCTCAAGTTGGAAAATTCCCTCATGTAAAATGCTTCGCCCATACACTGAATCTCGCATCCCAGCGGGCGCTGAAAGTGGCCACGCTCTCCAGGCTTTTAGGCAGAGTGCGACGAATATCAACATTTTTTCACCGCAGCACTACAGCAAACCACTGTCTGAAAGAAAAACAGAAATGTCTTGGCCTGAAGAATCATAAGCTAATAACTGATGTGACAACAAGGTGGAACAGCTCATATGACATGGTCGAGAGGTTCCTAGAACAGCAACCTGCAATCTGTGCCACATTGTTGTCTCCAGAAGTCAGAAAAAGTGAGTCAGATCTCTGCACTCTCAACGAAACAGATGTGTCAAATGCAGAGGATGCTGTGAGTGCATTAAAGCCAATGAAAGATGCAACCACACTGATGTCAGAAGAGCGCAATCCAACTGTTTCTCTCATTGCCCCTCTAAATGCACAACTGCTCCAGAACATGACAGACACCATGGGAGACACACCCATGATCCATGAGATCAAGAATGCCATCAAAACAGATCTCCTGAAGAGGTACAGCAGTGAGGCAGAGAAGAAGATACTTTATACAGCCTCTGCCCTGGATCCTCGTTTTAAGGGACTGCCTTTTATTCTCACAGAGGAGGAGAGATTGGAGATATACAGAGGAGTGACTGAGGAGGCTGCATCCTTGGAGGTAATTTTAATTGCATCATGTTTCTTGAATAGATGTGAGCTGTTGTATGCATTTATTTATGCATTACTGTCTCTCTGAGCACACACATAGCATTAGCTGGCTGGCTGCTCGAGGTAATAATGAATGCTATTTTTTCTATTCTTTTGTTCAAACAAAGATTGAGTGTACTAGTACAGTTACATCTAGGAGGACAAACGTGGATGAAGTGCCACTGCCTGAGGGAAAAGAAACTCTGGAAGAAGAATCAGCCATCGAGGAGGATAACCCTTCTCCTCCCAAAAGAAAGTCCACATCGCTTCTCATGACTTTGCTGGGACAGTCTTTCACTGACACTGAAGGTACAATAGAACCCAAGACCCCCTATGCCAAGGCTGAAGAGGAAATAGAGAAATATTGTAAAGCCCCATCTCTGCCTCTCACTGAAGACCCTTTGAAATGGTGGCATGTACATGAGGTCATATTTCCCCTCCTCTCTCATTTGTCAAAGCGATACTTGTGTATCCCAGGTACAAGCGTGTCTGCAGAGCGGGTTTTCTCCACTGCAGGAGATGTGGTAACGGCTAAAAGAAGCACCCTCAAACCAGAGCATGTGGATCAACTAGTGTTCTTACAGAAAAACCTACATATTCCATAATTCTGAGTAGTGATTCAGGTTTATAATATTAATATTTAATGTTTTTTGGCACATCCAGAAGAAAGTGCTGTGTGCCCCACTGCCCAGTGCAGACTACTGTTAAGTTATTTTATATTTGTTACTGTTATATAGCTTATAGCTTTTTGAAAAATGAAGCTTAAAACCTTGAGTAAATCTTTGTTGGATCACAAAATATACTAGTACACTACACGACACGACCGACCACGTCACTCTGTCACAGTCACACACACACACACACAATACAAAAGAAACAACACACAACTGCACACACCTCATGTGTGCGTGTCAGTCAGTGTCACCCTTCACCATGATTCACTCTTTTTATGATGTGTGTTTTTTTTGGTATTGTTTGACTGTGTGTGACTGTGACTGTGTGTGTGTTGTGTAACAATATATTTGTGATCCCATAAAGATATTGATAATCAAAGTTAGTAAATCTAGTAGTTCAATGCTACTTCTTGTATAATGTCTATTACTACTTCTAGTGTTACTGTGATGTTTGCCAATCAGGAAGTGCTCTGTTTTGTAGATGTTGTGCTATTGTTACAGCACACCCCTGTATTGTTTGCAATGCAGTGAGTGCATAGTGCACACTGCATAAGGGATTATTAATATTATTCATTCACACTAAAAAATTGTCTATTTTAAATAGACCCTTTAAGAAAGATATCATATGTTTTTGTTTATGATCCCAATCCCAAATGCCATCCCACCCACTCCCAGGCAGATCTGTAGGGGTTAACCGAATATAACCAACCAGTTAACAATAACAATGTGTGTACTGCAGTGTCTAACTGTCTCTTTATGAGTGTGTGAGTGTGTCTGTGAGTGAGTGCCAGTTTGAAAAGTTTGTATGTATCTCATTCTCTATGAGTGTGTGTGAGATGAGTGTATTAACTGCCTTTGAATTTTTTTGTTTGTATGTGATTGTGTGTCTGTCCCAGTGTCACTGTCTAAGTGTCTATGAGTGTGAGTGTGACTGTGGCTGACTGTGGTGCCATTGAATGTTTTTGTTTGTGTGTGTGTCCCACTGTGTCTCTAGTGTCTGAGTGTCTAGTGAGTGTGACTGTCTAACTGTCTATGAGTGCACTATGCAGAGAGTGAGACTGAAGCCAAACCCCACTATAGGGGAAGGAAAAGCCTTGAGTAAACCTTGAGTAAATCTTTATTGGATCACAAATATACTGTACACTACAGACAGTACAGCACACACACAGTGCCACACACAACAGCACAATACAAAAATAAAGCACACACACCTCAGGTGAGTGGCGTGCCACCCTTTCTTCACCATGATTTACTCCTTGATGTCTGTGTCCTTTTTTATGTATTGTTTGTTTGTGTGTGACTGCTGTGTACTGTTCAGTGACAGACTCAGTCACTATTCAGTTGTGTGTAGTACTGCTTTAACAGTAACTAATAACTAACTAATTATATTTGTGATCCCATAAAGATAATATAATCATCAAGAAGAAACTGTAGTTATAGTAGTTCAGTTCAATGCTACTTGTTTTAAATGTCTCTCTCTCAGTCTCTAGTACTATTGTAAGTCTGTAACTGTGTAAACTAATTGTATATGTCACAATCACATGTGTGTTGTGTGCACACTCTGTGCTGTGTGTTGTGTTCCAGATTCTTCACGTGATGTTTGTTTGCCACAAATTGACAGTCATGAAGGCACAGTGGACTGCACCTGTAATTTTGTACCTATAAGGGATTTATGTTTTGTTTTCTGAGGACAATTTTCACACAAATAAGGTATTATGGTGGTAACTTAAGCTTAACCTATCTATTTGGGTTTTAATTTAATGTCTATTATATTATTATTACTAAGTAAGTAAAGAAATTAAATTAAAACCAACATAGATAGGTTAGACATTTATTTGTTGTTCATGTTTCTTTACAAGTGTATAGTGTACTACTTACTAATATATAATATATACATTTAAATATTTTCTTTTACTGAAGAAGTACACTGTGAGCACTGCACTTTTTACACTACGTACTCTGTAACTACAGTTTGATGCCATAATATTGTTTCCAAACCAATACAACAATTGCCATTTAGTATTTACTGTTCTATAAACTGTTGTTGTCTGCTGTGTTCAGACTTTGCCACAGGAAGAGTGTCCTTTTTTGAGCTAATAAAATAAAAAAAGAGTTTATTTCAATACTTTGACTTCATGAATTTTTTTTTCTGAAAAATTTAAAAATTGGGCAGAAATAGTGCAGTAATCGTGATGCATCGCGATGCATCGTAGAATCGAATCGTATCGAATCGTTACGATGATAATCGTAATCGAATCGAGAGACAGGTGAAGATGCGCAGCTCTAATGTCTTAACTTCGTTTGAGTACCTATAATGTGTGATTAAGCAACATTAGTTTCAAAATGGTATGTTGAGTTGCAATAATCTCGTTGGCAACACTATGTCTACATTTGCAACTTGTAACTATATCAATTGAGATATGTGGTGAGTTGTATGTAGCTTGCATTCATTGTTCTTCTATACTCAAAGCTATTTTGGATCTTTACTAGAGGCTTGCCTATTAGTGAATGGACCTTTCCAATATTGCTTTGTGTTCGCAGTAAATACAAATTTCATTACTTGAAGCTTATCTATTAGTAAAGGGACCTTTCCACTATTACTTGGATAAATATAATTGTTTTAAATCACATATCTATCATATTTGACTTTTTGTGAGAATAATACACTGTTGGCGGTATAAAGCAGTGTGATTTAAACACCCTGATCTGCAGTGAGATATTAGCAGATTCATATGTTGCAATTTATTCATGTGCTTGTGTTAGCGATTATTCATGTGTTATGCGATTATCCTCATAACTGTAACAAACCACAACTATGCGCTGCAGTTATAGCAAGTGTTTTGTGTGTTTAAATTGGTTAACATTTGGTTAGCATATAATATCTACAGCCCTGCGCTACAATTATAGCAATTGCTATGTATGTTTTAACTATTTAATATTCAGTTAGCATATAATAACCACCACAACACTTTCCAATATTACTTGTTGCTTAAAGTAAATATAATTGTTTTTGAATCACGTCTTTTATCATACGTGATCTCTTATGTGAATGGTCCACTAATAATGGTGTAAAACAGTGTAATTCAAACGCCTTTATCTGCTGTTCGATATTGGCAGACTCATTTGTCGCAATTGTACATGTGCTTACATTAGTGATTATTCATATACTCTGTGATTCCTACCATAACATTAATGAACCACAACTATGCGCTACAGTTGTAGCAATTGTTATTTGTATTTTAACTAGCTGCTATTCGGGTTAGCATATGATATCCACAGCTATGAGCTACATTTATAGCGATTGTTATATATGTTTCCACTAGTTAATATTCGGTTAGCATCTAATAGCCACCACAATAGTATTCATGAGTTTAAGTAACGTCTGCAACCAGCCTAAATTGAATTAACATCTAGTGACTGTTATTGTCACATTGACATTGAGTCCACTCACAAAGGATCAGTCAGCTAACAGTAGTCTAATTGTACTCCTTAAAGCGATAACGCTACAACAACAATGCTCTGATATAAGTGTTTAAAATTACACAAATAGGGACCCCATTGTCCAACACAAACCCCTTGACGCGTTTCCCCTGTAAAGGCTATATCAAAGAATTAAGGCTTTATCAAAGAATTGATTTCTGCCAAAGAGAGGATTTGAGATACTTCTATCATGGCTAGGGAACTGCAAGTTCCCCCTTGATGATTGACATAAACTACTGCCGTAACACTGTCTGTCTGAAAATGGAGATAAGGCTCCCTTTTCAATAGAGGTGAAGCCTGAAGAGTGCATGGAGTTCCAAAACATTGATTGGTAACCTCGCTTCCCGAGGATTCCAAACTCCTTGTGCTGTCAGGGACCCAGAGACAGTTCCTTAAATTGAAAGACTTGCATATGTGGTGATCACAGACCAGGTAGAACGAGCAAAAGAATCCCCCTGAATAATAGACTGGTGATTCAGCCACCAAGTCAGGAAATAATATCGAGTATAATACCTTGCACCATTGGCACAGCATAAAAATCTGAAGAGGTCTCATATGAAAACAAGCAAATGGAATTGCGTCGGAATCTGCAATCATGAGGCCTAGTACTTTCATACACAGAGCCACTGAAGGGAATAAGGGAAACTGATGGTTCAGACATGCTGGTAGCATTTTTTTCTCTCTCTGTTCTGTCAGTGAAAGAGTCATGGACACTGAATCTTTCTGGAAACCTAAGAAGGTAACCTTTGTCTGAGAAATCAAGGATCTCTTTGGTAAATTGATCCTCCAACCATGTCTATGAAGAAACAAAAAAAAAAAAAAAAAGTTGTTTTGTGTGACATTCTGCTAAATGAAAAGATTGAGCTAGTACCAAGATATCATCCAGGAAAGGAAATACTGCAATACCCTGAGCTCTGATCACAGATAAGAGGGCACTTAGAACCTTGGTAAATAGTATTGGAGCTGTAGCTAGACCAAATGGAAGTGCAACAAACTGATAATGCTTTTCAAATAAAGAAAAGCTCAGGAAATGGTAATGTTCTGGGTGAATTGGGATGTGAAGGCAAGCATCCTGTAAATATATTGTGGACATAAAGTGACCTTGTTGAATAAAATGGTAGAATAGTCTTTATAGTTTCCATCTTGAAAGTTGGTATTCTTTACAAATTTGTTTAGTTTTCAGATCCAAAATTGGTCCAAAAGTCTTCCTTCTTTGGTACAATGAAGAGATTTTAATAAAATACCACCCCTGTTCCTGCAAAGTAACTGGAAAACTTACTACCATATCTTCCAGATCTGAGACAGATCGAAGAAAATCTTGAGGCTTTTATTGGATGTTTTGGAATATGGGTTAGAAAAAAAAACTTCCATCTGTTCACGCACGCTAGTTAGTTTTACGTGTGCATACGATGATGCGCTATTAGAATTTGTAAAATGTTGGCGCCAAAAATGATGCGCGTCTGATCTATTAGTAAGTGTGTGGTGTTATGGCACGCAAACCTAATAAACATGAGTGTTGTTACAAAAGGTTCCTGTGTCAAAATTGACGATTATATGAAGCGTCAGATTTAATACGAGTATTGAAAATTATTCTGCTCAAGAAAAACAAGCAGGTGGAATATTAAGTATCTGTCCCAGGGCCATAAATTCACGCATAGTTAAACTTTTAAACATTCAAAATTGCCCATAAACATAGCTGTGTCTATTTAAAAATACAAAAAAATACTTACCTATAGACACTCGTCCACTTAGTAACAGATGGCCAAACCAGTACTGTAACATATCAGCAGAGGTATTGGGGTAGGAGTATCATAGGACAGTACTTCATTCACATCCCTCTGACAAGCAATGTACTCTGAGGGGAACTGGGCTTCAATATGCTCTGAAGCGCTTTTCACTGAAGAAATCAAGCACATCATCATGCTTCAACCACCTCCAACAGAGGCAAAGTTTAAACTGAGGTAGGAGTGAGGTGGGAGGGGTTTTATAGGCTTTTGAGGTTTGGTAAACTTTGCCTCCTCCATACGTAACAGCTTGTGGATTCTCGCCACCTATATGAAAGAAACTGGAGCATAGGATACAAGGAAGACCATAATAAGTATAGGATTATAATTTAAAATGTTAGAAAAAGAAATTTAGAGCTTTGCATTAATATATATTTACTACTGAGATGTTAGGATTGTGTTTAATATACCATCACTTTAAGTTCTGTTAAATCATCTTTTTAACCACTAGTTATTTTGAACTTCAAAAACCTAATTTTCACATTGGTCTTTGAGGTACTATATATTATGATACAATCTTGTTCACTAGTTTTGGTGAGGCGTGGTCTGTAAAGATGCAGGGAGCCAATTGGCTCCTTGCACATGCGCTAGGATTTAGACTTTGAGCAACAGTATAATTCTTCTAATGCTATGGGCAATATTTATTAAGAGGTGATTGCCCTGATTGGTTGCAGACTCGCTCATTTGAACCTGCAACTGATATTTATAAAGCAGCAGTTTAAATTGCTGCTTCATAAACCCTCTCCGCCAAACTGGAGTTGGTGGATGGAAATCACTCTGGATTCATTTGCCCGGTTTGATTAACAAACCCTATTCTTGCGCAAATGGTTGCATGAGGGTAGGGGTCAGTATTGCACGAGTGTACCCTTGTGCAATAATAGCTATGGGTACCACATTTGCAGCACAATTTGCGATAAGACCTGAATCCTGGCCGCTCACAAATTGATAAGTCTTGCCCTATGTTTACTGACAATTCCACAGGTTTTTAGACCTTGTCTGGACAAGTATAGCAGTGGATATGGTCAGGCCCATGTGATGTAAGTGCACATCCTATTCCAGTGAATTGGTCAAGCACTAACACTTAAAAATTTCATTTTTAACTTTATCCTACTTCCTATTCATACTGGAAGGGTTGTCTGTCTCCACCAATATGCTAGAAAACTGTGCATATGAACAATACATGTCAAACAGTCCTCAAACAAATTAGAAGACTATTTTTCTGAACCAGTCACGCAGAACTTAAAACTTAAACCTCCCATTATAAGTCCAGTTTGTCTTTGTTTTTGTGTTCCAGAAATGATACCGCCACTTGCTCATGTGTAATTTTCCCTCTCACCTTCTCTACAGTCTCTTCAACAGACTCATCTTCTAAGGACTCCCCCTCAATATTCACATCTTCCCCTTCGTCCTCCAACACTTCATTCCCGCTGGACATTTCATCTTTATCGTCAAATAAGGAAGTGGTAACTTTAGGAACGGATAAAGCCGGAGAAATCACCAGTTCCAGCTCCTCCTCCGAATGTACCGACTCGCCGAACTCCACATCCATTCAGCCGTCACCTGGCGCCACACGCTTGCCTCGCGGTAAAGACGGAACTTGGGATTTTACTCAAGAGTATTCCGCGCAGGCGCGAAGCGAGGGAAATTGGGAAATGTAGTTTGTTGTCTATAAATGTTATGGCAGCGGTGTTCTGGGAAAACGGCGAACTTGTGACGGTATTCCCAAAATGGCTGTTTTTTTTATTACTCATACTTACTGACTAAATCAATGTTCTTTATATTTTATTACATTTTGTTTTAGGTAACTTATAGAACATTATTTTATATTTTGGAAAGAGCAGAATCAAGTACAGTCTTTTATATTCTAAACATATCATAAACTACTACTCCTTCCCTTATTGTATTGAATTTTGTGTCCCCAGCGTCCAGCGGCAAAGTCATTCAAAATGAAGCATATTAGCAAACACGTATGAAACCCTGAACTACAGGTACACGCTATTCAAACTAAACATCAAATAATATGTAGTGACATCCATAACAATTCCCAAGAATGTGTATTGTTGCAGCAAACAATCAGTAAATGTAATATTTTCACAACTCCAGCTGCTTTATTGCCTATAATTTTCCAATATAATAACTACTGGAAAAGCACATGGCAAGTAAAAGTTTCATAAAACGAACACTGCCACATACATAGTTGCCAACATTTGAAAAAAAATTCCAGGGACACTTAGCAGCTATCAATTACCTGCATGAAAATTTTTACCGCACCCCCTGCCCTAAATATATATATATATATAAACACTATATATAGTTTATAAATCAATAAAAAAAAATGCACATGAAATTATCACATCTAGGCAAGTATCCCCACTTGCTTTTACCCATTAAAACTCCATATGCACTGTTACCAATGCACAAGAGGATTCTGGGTAACATATGCAACTCTCAGATTTTTTGCTTCATACTGTGTTAAAGGGACACTGAACCCAATTTTTTTCTTTTGTAATTCAGAAAGAGCATGCAATTTTAAGCAATTTTCTAATTTACTCCTAATATCTATTTTTCTTCGTTCTCTTGCTATCATTATTTGAAAAAGAAGGCATCTAAGCTTTTTTTTTTTTTGGTTCAGTACTCTGGACAGCACTTTTTTATTGGTGGATGAATTTATCCACCAATCAGCAAGGACAACCCAGGTTGTTTACCAAAAATGGGCCGGCTAAACTTACATTCTTGCATTTCAAATAAAGATACCAAGAGAATGAAGAAAATTTGATAATAGGAGTAAATTAGAAAGTTGCTTAAAATTTCATGCTCAATCTGAATCACGAAAGAAAATTTTTGGGTACAGTGTCCCTTTAACACACAGTGATTCCCTAATAGGGAGATTGCAGCAAATACAGAAAATACAGTAATTTCTGTACAGTATTTGCTGCAATCTCCCTATTAGGAAATCGCTGTGTGTTAACACAGTATGAAGCAAAAAAATCTGAGATGTTGCATATCTAATTTGCATATATTACCCAGAATCCTCTTGTGCATTGGAAACAGTGTATATGGACTTTTAATGGATAAAAGCAAGCGGGGATACTTGCCTAGATGTGCTTATTTCCTGTGCAACAAATTTTATTGATTTTCTTTTGAGACATGGAGGATTTTAATTTCAGACTTTTATCTCCACCATAAATTTAATGAATATATATATATATATATATATATATATATATATATACACACACACAGACACAGTAATATTATAGAGAGGGTCCCTCTGCCTCACTCACAGAGCCCGTCCCCAGTAACTTAGATATTAATATATATTTAATATTATAGAGAGGTTCCCTCTGCCTTACACAGATAGCTTCTCACCTGTACCTTATATATAGATATATATTATAGAGAGGTTCGCGCTATTACCAAAAAATGACTGCATGGCTCAGCTGTTTCCAAGACAACAAGGAAGCATCTTCCTTACATTTATTAAAGCTGGGATGCAGTGAGCTGTATTCAGATTAGATTACAAAGCAGCTTTGCAGTAGTTTGTATAATTGTTCTTAGTAGTATATGCATTGAGTGTGCTACAAATCAATAATTACGTATATTTTCACTTCTTTTTTTTTAGAAAATCAGGTAAAGATTTTTTTAACCCCCTATGTACAGCTGTCCTACCCAGTACGTTGGCTATATGTTGTGCTTTAACAGCATGAGTCTCACTGACAGCAGCAACACCATGGTATTGTGCACACCTCAGGGAATGTAGCATATATAAATAGCCCTGTCATGCTGCTGTCAGTGAGACTGCACTGTTAAAGCTCTTGAAGACCCTTGCGACAGGGTACATAGCTGTCGTTAAGGAGCTAATATTTGCTTTAAGAAGCAGGATTTTAAAACTGCAAAGGTGCTTATGTTGGAAAGCGTGTGCAATATTCATTTTTTATTTGCAAAGAAGGATTTTTTATCATTGTAATGCTTAGTTTAGATTTTTTTTTTAATGTGAAAGACCCAATTTTAGGTAATACAAAAGAAAGCAAATGTAGTTAAATATAGGTAGCTAACATATTATGTGGGAAAGGGATCATAAGAATTATCATGGTTTTACATAATGATAAAAACTAGTAGGTAATGAAGATGGAGTAACAATAAATGAGGGCAAGAACATGGGGAATGGGAAGGGTGAGTGGGGAAAGAAAGCGATACCTAAAATCCACAGAATTATACACTGCTCCAGTAGAGAGCCAACTGCACTAAACAAAAGCAAAGTAATATATTCTAGCTCAGTTCGACAGCTGTTAAGTCTAGCGGTTGTCACTTCCACTAACACAAATATAATATATTAATAAACTATTTAGCTACAAGAACATCCTTGGAATCAGACTCACCTTCTGCAGAAACTCTATCACTTTGGACATATAATCCTCCTTACATTTATAAGGTTGAAAGGGAAATTCCACGGTCAGCCCTGACACCTGTATCTGCGGCATTGATCTTCTCACCAGGAATCCTCAGTTGCCTAGTAAGTTCAATAAACTATTCTAAGTTGTTTATCTTAACAAACAAGCATCACCGCTATCGTTCAGCTCAGATACCACATTATGACCTTGTTGAGATCGTCTGTTATCCCCAGGAATAAGCCACATATCCTAAGCTCTCAACACCATTTCGTTCACTTCCTGGTGTCTTGTCGGTACAGGCCTATGACCTACTCCGTTACATTATTATTATTATCGGTTATTTGTAGAGCGCCAACAGATTCCGCAGCGCTATAAATAAATGCGGAGTACAACAAAACAATTATAGGGATCAAATGGGTAGAGAGCCCTGCCAAGAGTTGCACTGTTGTAGTCAGCTCTTAAGAAGGTGATCTACAAACAGCTGGACTCTTAGGCTTACATGCTGAGGGGGTTCAGGGGATAGCAATGGAGGAGAGGAACTGGTATAAAGAAAGGTAAGCGTAGGTTGTATGCATCCCTGAACAGTAGAGTCTTTAGGGAGCACTCGAAGCTTTTAAAACTAGAAGAGAGTCTTGTGGAGCGAGTCAGAGAGTTCCACAAGATGGGAGCCAGTCTGGAGAAGTCCTGTAAACGGGCGTGTGATGAGGTGACAAGAGAGGAGGAGAGTAGAAGGTCGTGAGCAGAGTGAAGGGGACGGGAGGGAGAGTGTTTGGAGACAAGGTCTGAGATATAGGGGGGAGCAGTGCAGTTGAGGGCTTTGTATGTCAGAATGAGAACTTTGTGTTTGATCCTAGAGGCAAGAGGAAGCCAGTGAAGGGATTGGCAAAGAGGTGCAGCAGATGAAGAGCAACGTGTAAGGAAGATGAGTCTGGCAGAGGCATTCATTATGGATTGTAAAGGAGCTAGGCGGCAGGTGGGGAGACCAGAAAGGACAGAGTTGCAGTAATCGAGGCGGGAAAGAATGAGAGAGTGGATTAAAATCTTAGTTGTGTCTTGTGTAAGGAAGTGTCTAATTTTAGAAATGTTTTAAGGTGGAAGTGGCAGGCTTTAGCCAATGCCTGAGTGTGAGGAGTGAAAGAAAGATCTGAGTCAAATGTGACCCCGAGACATCGGGCATGCGGGGTAGGGGTAATGATGGAGTTGTCGACAGTTAGAGAGAGATTGGGGGTGGAGAGTTTAGAAGAAGGGGGGAAAATAAGGAGCTCAGTTTTGCATGTTGACGTCATCAGCATGCAAGCCAGCATTAGGCAAAAAAACTAAATAAACATCTAGGGGTCAATTTATCAAGCTCCGTATGGAAACAGAAGTTATGAAGCAACTGCTCCATAACCTGTCCGCCTGCTCTGAGGCCGCAGACAGAAATCAACTTGATCGAATACGATCGGGTTGATTGACACCCTCTGCTGAATCTGCAGGGGGCGGCATTGCACCAGCAGTTCACAAGAACTACTGGTGCAATGATAAATGCTGACAGCGTATGCTGTCTCCATTTATCGATGTGCAGCGGACATGATACGCTACATTGTATCATGTCCGTCCGCACAATAATAAATAGACTGACTCACGCAACAGACAGGCTAGAAAGACATGTTGCTGGGACATTCCAGGACAGTTAAATGTCCAGGACTGGGTCCCAAATTCCGGGACTGTCCCGGCAAAAATGGGACAGTTGGCAAGTATGCGACATATATAGTAAAATTAAAATCAGTTGATGGTAGAATAATAGAAGGAGATAAGCAAAATCGAGACTGTCTTAATGATTACTTTTGTTCTGTTTTCACAAAAGATTGTGAAGATAGAATGTCTACATTAAGGGATGCTACGAAAAATAGAAACAAGCTTAACACTAATCTTTTTACAGAGGATGAGGTTTTGTTAGCATTATCAAAAATAAATGTTAAAAAGGAAGTGGGTCCTGATAATATTCATCTAAGGGTTTTAAAAAGAACTTTGATCAGTGCTAACTGTCTCATTAACTGATGTGTTTAATCGGTCACTATTAATAGGAGCTATCCAAGATGATTGGAGAATAGCAAATGTAATACCTCTTCATAAAAAGGGCAGTAGGGAAAATCTGGTAACTACAGGCCAGTTAGTTTAACTTCAGTAGTAGGGAAATTAATGGAATTATGACCTACATAAAGACAAACAATTTAGAGGACCAAAATCAGCATGGTTTTACTTCAGGGATATCATGTTAGACTAATCTAATTGACTTCTTTGATTATGTAACAAAAATATTAGACAAGGGTGGAGCAGTTCATGTAGTATATCTAGATTTCAGCAAAGCATTTGACACCGTCCCACACAATAAACTAATTCACAAACTGTATCTCATTGGTCTAGACTCAAAAATTGTGAACTGGGTGGAATGCTGGCTTAAGGACAGAAAACAAAGTGTCTTAGTAAATGGAGTTAATTCAGCAGAGGGGGCTGTTACTAGTGGTGTTCCTCAGGGGTCAGTTCTGGGGCCTGTTTTGTTTAACATATTTATCTGTGATATCAGCAAAGGGCTACAGGGGAAAGTATGTCTGTTTGCAGATGATACACAAATTTGTAAGAGTGGATGTTCCAGGGGGGTAAACAAAATGAGAAGTGATATAAAACAATTGGAGGATTGGAAAAACGACTGGGATCTAAAGTTTAACACAGCAAAGTGTAAAATAATGCATTTAGGGAAGAAAAATTCAAATGTTAATTACAGACTCAATGACACTTTACTGACTGTTACAGATGAGGAAAAGGACTTGGGAATTATTATTTCAAATGATTTAAAACTTAGTAAACAATGTAGTAATGCAGCGAGTAAGGCTAACAAAATGCTTGGATGTAGAAATAGTAAGGTTCTTATGCCACTTTATAGATCACTTTATAGATCATTAGTTAGGCCTCATCTTGAGTATTGTGTGCAGTTCTGGAGGCCATATCTTCAGAACTGCACAACTGCAAAACTTGAATCTGTACAACGGAGAGCTACCAAAATGGTACATGGTCTAAAAAATAAAACTTACCAGGATAGGCTCAATGACCTAAATATGTATAACTTAGAGGAGAGAAGGGAAAGAGGTGATATGATAGCAACTTTCAAATACGTTAAAGGGCTTAGTAAAACTGAGGCTGTGGGTATTTTACATAAAATGGAAAATTCAAGAACAAGGGGTCATGATCTCAAGCTGAAGGATAGTAGATTCAGGAGTAATTTGAGGAAGCACTTCTTTACAGAAAGAGTGATTAATTTATGTAATAAACTTCCTCAAGAGGTAGTAATAACAAACACTGTGGGGGACTTTAAAAATGCCTGGGACAAGCATAAGCCTATCCTACGAACTAGATAAGTTTGTTCTTTTAGGTAATATCGGGCAGACTTTCTGGGCCTATGGCTCTTATCTGCCGTCAATATCTATGTTAGGCTTTAGCAAAGATTAGCAGATAAGGAACTGCAAAACAAAGGGTTATTTTATATTTATATATATATATATATATATATATATATATATTTATTTTTTTTAAACTGCAATGCTATGTGTTTAACCCCCTAAAGAGGGGCCAACTACAGGTCCTGAGTGGAAACAGGCAGAGACACAATCAGCAGCATCAGTCACACAAAACAGCTATGGCACTACTGCCATTGATTGGTTCACTGGCAGTTTCCACTTGGATTAGCAGTTCTCTGAGGCTTCAGAGTAGAACTTTAACTATGTGTTTAACCACTTTGTGGGTGTTGAATATATGGAGTTGCAGGGTCGCTAGTGATAAAATTACATGCACTTATTCATTAATTATATATATATATATATATATATATATATATATATATCCCTGAATTCCGTTTCTAGCCAGAAATGTATCTAAATCATATTTAAATCTAAGGTATTGGCATTTACTACCTCCTTATGTAATGAGTTCCACAATTTAATTGTTCTTACAGTGAAAATTGATTTTACGTTGCTGGAGATTAAATCTCCTTTCCTCCAGCCTTAGATTGTCAGAAACCATTTTCTTGGAATAAATTGAGCTTCCGTCATCTCTGTATATGGACCTTGAATATATTTATATAAAGTAATTGTTACCTCTCAAGCACTTTTTTTCTAGAAAAAAACAGATCCAGTTTTGCTAACCTCTCATCATAGTTTAAATTCTCCATTCCCCTTATTAGTTTTGTGGCCCTTCTCTGAACTTTTTCAAAGTCTGCAATGTCTTTTTTTTTTTTTTTTTTTTTTAGATTGGTCCCCAGAACTGCACTCCATACTCAAGGTAAGGTCTTACAAGGGATTTATATAGTGGCAGAATTATACTTTCCTCCCCTGCATCAATGCCTTTTTTTAATACATGCTTGTATCTTATTAGCCTTAGAAGCCACTGCCCTGCATTGTGCACCCATCTTTAGCTTGTTATCTATAAGTATTGCCAAATCCATTTCCTCCTGTTTTGCTAAGTCTAGTCTAATTTAAATAATAAGTTGCCTGCTTATTTTTACTTCCAATATGTAGAACCATACATTTTCTAGGTATGCACATTCTGATCTTTTGTGAGGATCCGAAAGCAGAATAAGCAGCAGCTCATGCCCTTCGGATATTTTCGTAGCCAGATTGATTTTTGTAAAATATCTCCACTCTAAGACCTGGTTTTGCCATTACTTACATAAAGGTTTAAAGCATTTCTTTTGTAATATATGTGTGATATGGTTAACAAAATAAAGATCTAAATGTTATGGCACTAAACTTGAAACTGAAAATGGTGGCTGAGGCTGATGTGGTTTCAAGTTTTCACCTAAAATACTGTATGACCACATACCCATATCAGACCTCAGATAAGTTTAAAATGACCTAGCATTAGGGTTGCCACCTCAGCCATGTTTCCCTAGACACTTATGAGCGACACATGCTGCAGGGAGGAATATGAATAGAGTTGTCCAGAAACACAATACATGTTCCTTCCTGCACACCCTGCAGAATGTGTAACTCTTAAGTGTCCAGGAAAACATGGCTAAGGTGGTAAACCTAACCAGCATCCCCTTAATTAGCCAAATACCCACATCAAACACTTGGCTAGGGTTACCTCCCATCCTGGTATGCCTGGGGCAGCCCCAGAATCTGGTGGTATGTCCTGTATAAACCTCTAAATGTCCCATATTTCTCTCTCTCTTCATTGCAAGAAACTAACAAACATACCGCTCCAACCTTTCAGTTGGACTTTCCCCAGGTTCGAGCTTATGTTTGTTAGTTTCTTGCTGTTAAAAGGATTACATAAGAGTCGTGGGACGGGCTTAGCTTCCAGCATTGTTGATTGGGCAGTTGGTCATGTGACCCAATATATGTCATCAGAGGACGCCGTGGGAGTCATTTCTATCTTGAATGAATCCAGGAGTAACTCTTTATGGACCAGCATGGTTCCCGCATCAAGGTGGATGGGACCTGGTGATCTGCACAAATATGGATTGACTTCTCATGTAAGGCAAGTGGTGTAATTATGGAGCTAACAGTGTAACAGATCAGTTAGACTGGCAATTATATGGAGTCAGTCTTTAAGCTATCATCAGTGTTGCTTTATCTTTTATTTTTCTTATACTTCATACAATGTTCTACACAGAGCAGGGCCATTTGGAGGGGCAGGCCAACTGCCCAGTGTGCCAGCGGCAATTAGTTTTTTTTCTCCTGAGCGGCATAACTTCAAAGCCCTATGTCAGGGTGCCAGGAATCAGACTGAGACGAGAAGTGCAAAAATAATCACACCTTTATTAATAGCAAAAAATAATAAAAAGTCCACAAGTCAAATAACAAGCCAGGAATCAAAATCAGAGCTGGTAGTCAGATGAGCCGAGTCAGGAGCCAAAGCGAATAGTCAGACGAGCCAGAATCAGGAACAAGGAGAACAGCAGAGTCAGGAACAAGCCAGGGATCAGGAACCAGGAGGGACGTCAGACAGCCAGGTAATGCACAGGAGCTCTCACAAACATGTCTGAGACAACGCTAGGGCAAAGCATACTAAACAAAGGCCCTTTAAAAAATAAGTGATGACATCACAATTCTAAGAGTGCATCCTGTTTCACACGGATGATGTACACCAGGCTGGCCATAAAAGGAAGTGCAGGAAATGAGCAGCATCACACAGTATGCACCAGAGTCAGCAAGAGAGGTGAGTAAAATGGTTGCCAGCAGCACATAGCAAACACAGCAGGGAAAAAACCCTGACAGTACACTCCCCTCAACGACCCCTCCCCCGCGAGAGGACAAAAGGCTTATTGGGGAAACGGGCCTTAGCCCCTCTAGTGAACCAAATACTGTACGCGGCCCCTGGACATACGAGAGTCAATAATGCTGCTGACCTCATACTCCTCATGGTTGTCAACAAAGATAGGACGAGGTAACACAGTGGTAAACTGATTACAAAGAGGGAGACATGAAAAACCATTGGAGATGCGCATTGCAGGAGGAAGGTCAAGAGCGTAGACCACAGGATTGACCCGTCGGAGTATTCGAAAAGGACCAACATAACGGGGAGCCAGTTTATTGGAAGGCACACAAAGGTTCAAGTTGCGGAAGGACAGCCAAACTCTCTCACCAACCTGGTAGGAAGGCGTGGGCAGACGCCTACGATCAGCCTGGAACATTTGGCGCTGCATAGAACGATGAAGACAATCCTGAATCTGCACCCACTTGGAACGGAGTTGCCGGAGATGCTTCTCCAAAGCCGGAATAACATTGCAACGGAGGAACTGTTCCAGAGCTTGATTAGACCATTCCGCAGCCCCATTGGATTGATGGTGATATGCAGAGTAGAAGGAAAGCTGGATCCCCATTTGAGCACAAAAGGAACGCCAAAATCTAGAGACAAACTGGCTACCCTGGTCCGACACTATCTCCTTGGGTAACCCATGTAAACGGAAGACCTCCCGGCAAAAATTGAAGCAAGCTCCTGAGCGGTAGGCAGCTTCTTCAAGGGAATGCAATGTGACATTTTAGAAAAACAGTCAACCACAATAAGGATAACAGTATTGCCATTGGAAACAGGGAGCTCGACAATAAAGTCCATGAAAAGATGTGTCCAGGGACGCTCACTATTAGCAATAGGTTGAAGAAGACCCACAGGAAGACATCGAGGAGTCTTATTCTGTGCACAAACTGAGCAAGAGGCAACATAGGCAGCAACATCAGAACGAAGACCTGGCCACCAGAATTGTCGAGTGACAGACCAAATCATTTGGTTCTTGCCTGGGTGACCTGCGGCTTTAGGATAGTGGTAAGTGTGCAAAAGTTTAGTTCGAAGATTCTCAGGAACAAAACACTTACCACTAGGTTTCTCAGGAGGTGCATTGGTTTGTGCAGCCAGGATCTCCTCCCCCAAGGGAGAAGTCAAATTAGTACGTATGGTAGCCAAAATATGGTCAGGAGTTATAACTGAAGTAGGTACAGACTCCTCCTTGGACAGAGGCGAAAATTGTCACGAGAGGGCATCAGCCCTAACATTCTTACTACCAGGCAGGTAGGAGACCACATAATTAAACCGAGACAAAAATAGCGCCCATCTGGCCAGTCGGGGCGACAAACGTTTTGCTTCAGATAGATAAGTAAAATTTTTGTGGTCAGTAAGAATGAACACTGGCACGCTAGTACCCTCGAGAAGATGCCTCCATTCCTTGAGTGTCAAAATTATGGCCCGTAATTCCCTGTCGCCAATTTCATAATTGCACTCCGCTGGAGACAATTTCTTAGAATAGAAACCACACGGATGCAAGGAACCATCTGGCGTAGGACGTTGAGACAAGAGGGCACCTACTCCAGTCTCAGACGCATCGACCTCAAGAACGAAAGGCAGGACAGGGTTAGGATGAGCCAGAACTGGAGCTGCAGCAAAGGCAGTCTTAAGGCTATCAAAGGCCTTAATGGCAGTAGATGACCAATGGAGTGGATCATTCTCTTTACAGGTCATGTCTGTGATAGGTTTGACCAAGGAAGAAAAGTTTTTAATAAACTTTCTATAGTAATTGGCGAACCCCAAAAAACATTGAATAAACCGAAGACCAACTGGCCGAGGCCACTGCAGAACTGCAGATAATTTGTCAGGATCCATGGAGAACCCTGCAATGGAGATAACATAACCTAAGAAGGTTACTTGAGTCTGATGGAACTCACATTTCTCGAGTTTACAAAACAGGCCGTTCTCACATAGTCTCAGAAGAACCCCTGTAACATCAGAACGATGAGCCTCAAGTGTGGGTGAGTGTATGAGGATGTCGTCTTAGTACACCACAACACACTGTTGCAACATATCTCGTAGGACATCATTAATAAATTCCTGGAAAACAGCAGGAGCATTACATAGGCCAAATGGCATTACAAGATACTCATAATGCCCGCTCCTGGTGTTAAATGCTGTTTTCCATTCGTGGCCCTCCTTGATCCTAACGAGATTGTACGCTCCTCTCAAATCAAGTTTAGTAAAGACCGTAGCTCCCTTGAGGCGGTCAAAGAGTTCCGTAATGAGCGGAATAGGGTAAGCATTCTTAATGGTAAGACAATTAAGACCCCTATAATCAATGCATGGTCTTAACTCTCCACCCTTTTTCTTCACAAAGAAGAAGCCAGCCCCTGCAGGAGAGCAGGATTTGCGGATGATCCCCCGCGACAGGGCATCGGCAAAATACTCCTCCATAGCACAATTCTCCGCAACAGACAGAGGGTAAACCCGGCCCCGAGGAGGAATGGCTCCGGGTTGCAGGTTATGGCACAATCATAAGACCGGTGAGGAGGCAACGTACCGGCACGCAGCTTGTCAAAAACGTCTAGGAACTCTCGGTACTCCTGTGGCAATTGAGATACCGAAGACGTGCACAAGACTTTAACTGGTTTCCGAAGACAAGTGGAAATCCGTTGTGGAGACCACAACAAAATTTCGGACCTGCGCCAGTCGAGACTGGGATTGTGCTTTTGGAGCCAGGGATAACCCAGAATAAACGGAAAATGCAGAGAGTTTATCACCTGGAACTGGAGGGTTTCAAAATGGAGAGCCGCGACAGCCATGGATAACGGAGCAGTTTCGTAAGTAACGAGTGCGGGCTGAAGGGGCCTGCCCTCAATGGTCTCAATAGCAAGCGGAACGGACCGAGGCAAAACAGGAATGAGTGCTTTGATACAAAAGCACTGTCAATGAAATAGCCCGCAGCACCGGGGTCAACAAGAGACTGGGTGACTATGGAGGAGTCCACCCAGGAAAGGACAACCATGACCAAAGGTTTCTCCTTTAGCAGTTCCGGGGACGAGGATAAACCACCCAAGGTCTGCCCCTGACAGGACCTTAGGTGTGAGCGTTTCCCGGCAGTGTAGGACAAGACTTCAAAAGGTGGCCCTGTAACCCACAATAGAGGCAGAGCCCCTCCCTCCTCCTAAAGGCCCTCTCCACCGCGGAGAGACGCGTGAATCCCAACTGCATCAGCTCAGCAGTACCTGGTGACTCGGACCAGGAGGCATGGGAGGAGAGGGAGGCATGGATGGGAACAAACACGTAGGAGACAACGGAACAGGAGGTTCCGCAAGCGCTCCTTGAAAGAGGGCCTCTCACTTAGTCTGATTTCAATTAGGATAAAAAAACAGACACCAATTCCTCGAAATCTTCTGGTAAATCTCTGGCAGCAACTTCGTCTTTAATCGCATCAGAGAGCCCATGAAAGAAGGCGGCAACAAGGGCTTCATTGTTCAAACCTACCTCTGCGGCAAGCATACGGAACTCAATGGCATACTGAGCAACAGATCTTGTACCCTGCTGAATGGACATGAGTCGTTTAGCAGCAGAGGAGGAGCAAGCCGGAACATCAAATACCCTTCGAAAGGAGGCCACAAATTCAGGGTAATTTGAAATCACAGGTGTATTAGTCTCCCACAAGGGATTAGTCCAGGCAAGAGCTGTGTCAGAGAGTAACTGAGATGAGAAATCCCACCTTAGCTCTGTCAGAGGGAAACACCTGAGGTAACATCTCAAAGAAAATGCCCACCTGAGTTATAAAACCCTCTGCACTGATTAGGATTGCCTCCATATCGCTGAGGTAGAGGTGCAGAACCGGACATGCTCCTGGTAGGACTAGGTGCAGCAGCGGAAACAGTAACAGCCATAACTTGCGGAATACTTTGGCCAAAATGTGCAGTACAAGTCAGCAGGGTTTGCAAGGCTAGTGCAAATTGATCCAAGCAGTGATCCTGTTCATCCATCCTGGAAATTATGGCAGGTAAAGGTGGATTATTAGCACCGTCAGGATTCATGGCCCTAGCGTAATGTCAGGGTGCCAGGAATCAGACTGAGACAAGAAGTGCAAAAATAATCACACCTTTATTAATAGCAAAAAATGATAAAAAGTCCACAAGTCAAATAACAAGCCAGGAATCAAAACCAGAGCTGGTAGTCAGACGAGCCGAGTCAGGAGCCAAAGCGAATAGTCGGACGAGCCAGAATCAGGAACAAGGAGAACAGCAGAGTCAGGAACAAGCCAGGGATCAGGAACCAGGAGGGACGTCAGACAGCCAGGTAGTACACAGGAGTTCTCACAAACAGGTCTGAGACAACGCAAGGGCAAAGCATACTGAACAGAGGCCCTTTAAATAATAAGTGATGACATCACAATTCTGAGACTGCATCCTGTCTCACACGGATGATGTACACCAGTCTGGCCATAAAAGGAAGTGCAGGAAATGAGCAGCATCACACATTATGCACCAGAGTCAGCAAGAGAGGTGAGTAAAATGGCTGCCAGAAGCACATGGCAAACACAGCAGGGAAAAAACCCTGACACCCTATAACTTTTAGCGCTCCCCCTCCTTCAAGCACTCTTCCCTTTAAAGGTTAATTCACTGCTACAGCATACAAGTAGGTTATATCACCATGCAGTTGTCTGTGTGTATGTATGTATGTGTATATGTGTGTGTGTGTGTGTGTGTGTGTATGTATATATATATATATATATATACAGTGGGCAAAAAAGTATTTAGTCAGCCACCAATTGTGCAAGTTCTCCCACTTAAGAAGATGAGAGATGCCTGTAATTTTCATCATAGGTATACCTCAACTATGAGAGACAAAATGTGGAAACAAATCCAGACAATCACATTGTCTGATTTGGAAATAATTTTTTTGCAAATTATGGTGGAAAATAAGTATAAGTCAATATCAAAAGTACATCGCAATACTTTGTTATATATCCTTTGTTGGCAATGACAGAGGTCAAACGTTTTCTGTAAGTCTTCACAAGGTTGTCACACACTGTTGCTGGTATGTTGGCCAATTTTTGCATGCAGATCTCCTCTAGAGCAGTGATATTTTGGGGCTGTCGCTAGGCAACACGGACTTTCAACTCCCTCCAAAGGTTTTCTATAGGGTTGAGATCTGGAGACTGGCTAGGCCACTCCAGGACCTTGAAATGCTTCTTACGATGCCACTCCTTCATTGCCCGGGCGGTATGTTTGGGATCATTGTCATGCTGAAAGACCCAGCCACGTTTCATCTTCAATGTCCTTGCTGATGGAAGGAGGTTTGCACTCAAAATCTCACGATACATGGCCCCATTCATTCTTTCATGTACACGGATCACCTTTGCAGAGAAACAGCCCCAAAGCATGATGTTGCCACCCCCATGCTTCACAGTAGGTATGATGTTCTTTGGTTGCAACTCAGCATTCTCTCTCCTCCAAACACGACGAGTTGTGTTTCTACCAAACAGTTATACTTTGGTTTCATCTGACCATATGACATCCTCCCAATCCGCTTCTGGATCATCCAAATGCTCTCTAGCATACTTCATACGGGCCCGGACATGTACTGGCTTAAGCAGGGGGACACGTCTGGCACTGCAGGATCTGAGTCCCTGGCGGCGTAGTGTGTTACTGATGGTAGCCTTTGTTACGTTGGTCTCAGCTCTCTGCAGGTGATTCACTAGGTCCCCCTGTGTGGTTCTGGGATGTTTGCTCTCCGTTCTTGTGATCATTTTGACCCCACGGGGTGAGATCTTGCGTGGAGCCCCAGATCGAGGGAGATTATCAGTGGTCTTGTATGTCTTCCATTTTCTAATTATTGCTCCCACAGTTGATTTCTTCACACCAAGCTGCTTGCCTATTGCAGATTCAGTCTTCCCAGCCTGGTGCAGGTCTACAATTTTGTTTTTGGTGTCCATCGACAGCTCTTTGGTCTTCACCATAGTGGAGTTTGGAGTGTGACTGTTTGAGGTTGTGGACAGGTGTCTGTCTTTTATACTGATAACAAGTTCAAACAGGTGCCATTAATACAGGTAATGAGTGGAGGACAGAGGAGCCTCTTAAAGAAGAAGATACAGGTCTGTGAGAGCCAGAAATCTTGTTTGTTTGTAGGTGACCAAATACTTATTTTCCACCATAATATCAAATAAATTCTTTCCAAATCAGACAATGAGATTGTCTGGATTTGTTTCCACTTTTTGTCTCTCATAGTTGAGGTATACCTATGATGAAAATGACAGGCCTCGCTCATTTTCCTCATAATTTGGATACTATGGAAAGCAATAAAGAAAATTGCAAACTAAAAGTCTAATGTTGCAAAGAACAAGCTGTTGAAATTACCCGGTAACAGAAGAGTATCTGAGAGCGGTAAGGCACAAAAGTGTTTGAACAAATAGCCTGAAAATAACAAGCTACATACTCCGTGTGAACCCTATGGTGCCTGGAGACACGCTGAATACACTAATTGTGTCATTGGAAGGTAAGCCTGAAATATCCACTGCAGACTCTGTGAGAACTGTTTGGCGGTGGATCTGTTAGCCTGGAGACACATTGGATAATAATATATGTGTCATCGGAAGGCAAGGTAACATAAAGTAAGAGGATATTTTTGGCACAGAAGGGGCGAGAGAAAATTGTGTTTTGTAAAAGGCATTTGTTTTAACCGCTGAAGTCTTATATAAATACTGACAGTTACTGAATCTGTGTATTGGAGTTTGGATTGGTATAGTACACGAAATACCGACACACAGTGAATCTGTTTGGAGAAAGAGAGACTAACAAAGTTTAAAAACAAGCAACATTATTGAATAAAAATTTGGATACAATAGTTTGCAATATATGGAATAACTTTAAATTGGTGAAAATAACCGTTACCTTTTAAAACACAATAGTAGCGAACACCTAAGCATCCTACTGGCCAGTAGAGGACATGTGATCATTTATGAATGGACATTTAGACAGATGGACATTTTTTACTATAAGGAATATACTCAGAGTGTTAAACAGTGTGCACGAATAACACCTATATTATTGTTTATGAAATTGGTTTATTAGATCGATTTTATGAAGCATTAATTAATTACTTGTTTTTATTTGGTTTCTTATCTATTCTGAATATGTATTTTAATTAGTGTAATAAAATGTTTTAGATTGGCAAATGACATAGACTGTTTAATCTTTTGGAGTTGTATGAATTCAAGCTTTAGGAGTTGGATGAATTTAATTGCTTCCCATATCAAGTTAAAATAAAAAGGTATTTCTATTAAGTATTAGCATCCACCTATAGTGATCCTCTATTATCATATAGTGTATTTAGCCCTTTGAGAGCTTCTCTATTATTTACTATTTCATATTGAGACTTTTTCTGTAATACAGGTACAGATTTGAGAAGTTTGACACGAGTTTCCTATTTTGTTGATTTTATTGTTTAATATTATATGCACACACAGTAATGTGCAAAAGTCTTAGGCTACCATTAGATTTGTTTCTTTTTTTACATTAGATTTGTTGTTTTAGTAATGGTATAATGGCCATATATAATTATTTATCAGTCTCTTTATTAGAATACAACCAGAAAATACAGGATATTTGTATGCAGTATAAAAAAATCAGAAAAAAACAATAATAGCAGGAACCCTAATTAATGTAATTTCTAACCCTTATATTTGTCCTACTATTTCATGTCAAAATGACTGCTGTGAAAAAGGTCTATTACAACAGGTTTGTGAAAGACATGCTTGAGCATTACATACATGTGGTATGAGTTTAATTCATTGGAAGCTTGCCAATAAGACTAACTTTTAATCACATCATTCCATTAATAATGCCAAAGATCACAGAATTTGTCAGACATAAAATCATACTTTTGCATTAGCAAGGCCACTCTCAAAGGGAAATCATAAAACAAACGGGATACTCAAGATGTGTTATTCAAGCTGTTAAAGAAATTTGAGGAATCAGGAGAGGTCAAGGACAAAAAAGGTCTGGAAGGCCAAAAAAAAAAATGTAAAAATCTGATCAGTTTCTTATAGTTTCTTCTATGAGACACCGGAAGACATCCAGCAAGGACCTGGCTCAGCATCTGGCAGCTTCATCGTGATGCCAAGTTGACCCTTTTACAGTCTGAAGAAGCTTGATCAGAAATGGTCTTTGTGGAATGGTAGCAGCCAAGAAACCACTTTATCAGAAGGGGAACAGGGTGAAAAGGCTAAGATATGCTAAAGCTTACACAGATTGGAATGAAGATCAGTGGAAAAGAGTATTATGGAGTGACAAATCCAAGTTTAAAATTTTTGGGTTGTTTATTTTCTTGACATATGAGGTCACGCCCACACTACACATGACATGGTCCTAAGCCACGCACCCTCAAAATTGTCCAGGAAATTGCTGGGTAAAAGGTGGCAACCATACTTACAGCCTATCTGTCAGCCACATACTCACATCAGACACACAGTCATGCAGCCCCTCTGTCAGCCTCATACATCAGACTGCTAGACCTAAATCCCTTTGTTCAGCCACATACTCAAATTAGACCAAAGATCAAAATCATCAGGGTTTAGTATGTCCAGTCTGCCCAATGACACTCCAGGCCAGATTTGACCATACATCTTGTTCAAAAACTGTTAGCTTGAAGTTTGTTTATATTGCTGTAAATTATTTTGATTTGATTCATTGATTTCTAAAATGTTATCATATACTGTTCAAGTGGGGGAAAAAAAATCAGTTTGGCCCATGTTTACTTTTGTATAGCCCCAAGAATCCTCACACTTTAAAATGATGGTAAACTTTCCACTTTGAATAAACTGATCCGGAATGTTAGCAATATTTTATATGGAGTTTAATTCATCAGTTGTAATGAAGATGCAGTTTAAATTACTTTAATTGTAGCACTGAAACTCAAATACGCTCCGGCCGTCCACTTCAAAAGTATTTTTATTTGTGAGCTAACAGTTTGAACTGCTCTCCAATTGGCACTTTAGCTACAACAAAATAAATATGTGAGTGTTGTATGGCTAGACTGCTGATTGGAGAACCGTTCAAAACGTTAGCTCACAAAAAGCAATTACTTTTGAAGTGGTCGGCCAGAGCACAGGGTATTTGAATTTCAGTGCTACATTAAAAAGTAAATTAAAGCGTATCTTCATTAAAACTGATTAATTAAACTCCATCTAAAATATTGATGACACTCCAGATCTGTTTATACAAAGGGGAAAGTTTAACCCTTTAACACCGTTAGGACGTTGTATTTCGTCCGAATTTTGCTGGGCTTTAGCATTGAGGACGAAATACAACGTCCTAACTGCTTGGCTTTCCTGAAGCCACTGGTGCTTCCCTGATGGGATCACGGTCTGGAGGGCATGCCTAGCATCATAGGGACGCCCCCCTGACGCGATCCCATCATTGAAATCTCATGATCACTTGCACGATCGCGAGATTTCAATTCATTTACATTGGAACAGTTGTTTCGATGTAGACAAGTTAACCCCGGCACGAAAGGGTTAAAGGGATTACATGCTATTTATCTGCTATTCCCAATGCATGGTACAACCATATTTTCTTTAAAGGGATTAAAATGACATTGAACTGCTGTGCACAACTACAAAATAATAGTAAATACTTATGTTTTTGCATTTCATTTTTGCATTTTTACAGTTACACAAAATATATTTTAAAAGAGGGGGGCAGAGCCTGCACTCATTGTGGCAAGACGCGTCTCAGTGAAGCTCTCTGAGCCTGAATCTCTTTTATAAGCTAATTATAGCAAAACTTCGATATTTGCTGACCTGAAATTTGTTAAAGAGAACGGATGTGCTCTAAGAGTGGATGTCTTCACGGACCTTTTGCCTATGTTCCTTGAGTCAGCTACTCTACAGGACTATTTTCAGGACATGAAGCCTTTTCTGTAGCTACGCAGCACCGTGTGGATCAGGAGTAGACCCTGTATAGGTTTTGGAGAGTAGGTCTGGGGCTGCCGAGATATTACCCCCCCCCCGAACTCCGGGGTTACGGTATCCTCTAGCAGGATAATAACTACACACCTTGTGCTACCAAAGCAGTTGCCGACTGCCACTTCGCATTCAGACATTAAAGTGGAACAAACCGGAAAGTCGTGGACTGATAGTTGGCGGGGAAGTAGCATGGAAACTATAATGAGTGCTGTGGACCGATGGGAATATGAGATGCAATCTCTCCTCAAGAGTCACTTTGAAGAGCTAGAGCTGGAACTGTGCCGGATTCTGGGGCTGCCGACTTCCCCGGGGTCTCTATATAGACCAGGCTCACTAGGGGAGACCGAATCAAAAGGAGGACCGATAGTTGCACCAGTACTGAGAGCTTTGTCAAAGCCGACAGCTACAGCAGCCCTTCACCAAGAGGTGAACCGCCTGTGGGTCACACACAGTTCTCGGTCGAGAAGTACAGATCGCTGGCTACTAGCCAATACTCGGCGGCTGCCAAACATATGAAGTCATTATCAGTGTTACTGCCGCGGAAATCAGAGAGGGTAAGAAGCCAGTACCTCTGGAGATATCTGCACCCCATTACCGGGCTGGAGACACAGATTTCAGAGACTCCTATCCCGACATCTAAGCTGATAATCTTCAAGTTCCTTTGGCACCTCCACATTAGGCCCCTTATGGTTCACTACGGGCACGCTCTGAACAGTGGGGACTTGAGTGGCGGAGCCTCAGTTTTTAACAAGCCGGATGGCAATTTGTTCCAGCTTTTTGATCCTGGGGGCGTAACATGGAGACTCGGTGTGGGTTAGTCTCCCTCATACTTACATGCCTCATGAAGATGAGCAGGGGGCTCTTCCCAGCTCCTAACGTGCCGGAACTTTTGCAGCCACACGGACTCTCTAACATGTGTATGGGAACTAAGTTTATATTAGATTTGTGTTTAACTAGCACTTCATGATATAGATCAACAGTTATATCTTTATGTTTGTCTACCCAGATACCTTGAAAGTGTTTATTAATTATATGTTTACAGTTGAAACAGCTCATTCTACTCCCATACGTTAATGTGTATTTGGTGTATGGTTTCACTTAGATGCAATAGATTTACCTCAACAATACTTTGTTCCTATAGCATTGGACCGTTCACATAGATATCTTATTTATGTTTTACTGAAAAGGAGGTTAACTGCTAACAATAACTGCCCTTGCTTGTATCTTTTTATGTATGGGTGTAGGGGTTTATGAATGTTATATATTATATATGGCAATCTTCCTTAGTCATTCAACAGAAGTTTTTTACCTTAGTCACTTAGCCACGCTATCACTCTAACCAGTTTTCTTCACACTATATACCTTTAAACCTTTATACCTGCATTATTGGTAGTTTAGCTTACAGGTTGACCCATACGCAGTCTATCCTAAGGTTCACTACTTTGAGATGATCCTTTTCGTAATCCTCACATAAAATTACTGCAGTCTTACCTCTCATAGGCTCCAAGCTGAGGAGTAAATCTATTTATTTCCCTAGATTTTACCCTAGCGCTGTTTACCTTCTGTATTAGTGTTCAAAATCCTGCTATTGGATTTGGAGTCTTTACAGCCTATTATAGTAATGCTGCCTAGCTTATCACGCTTCCCTATTTTTATATCCCATACCATGTGCTTTACAGAGTTATATAACCTTCACATAATATACTAAAAGTAAGCGAGTACCATTTCATTCCCTATTATATATTACTTTAGTTTTGCTCAAATTAAGTCATATAAAAATCCCCTTCCCAGAAAACTATAAAATCCTGAGGTGCATTAGTTGAGGCCCAATAGAGGTCTCCTTGTTTCAGATTACCTTCTATTATGTATATTCTTTTTTTTTAGTACTAGAGGTCCAAAAGTGACCTATTGAGTCATGTTGGAAGGTTTTGCGAGGTACAGGCAATAAGTAGTAATACTGTTAAAGGGCCACTGTAAGTAAATATTTTCTATGCCTGTTACTAACTACCCCAAATACGCTTTTTATCAATAGCATTTCATTAACATATCTCTACCGAATATCAGAAATCTTGTCTGCAAATTTAATTGTTTTCCAAACCCACTCCGTGGGTATCCTTTGCTCTGTACCAATCCGTTTACAATACCTAGGTTTCAAAATGGCGCTTTAAACACAAAGTTATTGGTTTAAGTATTTTGAACATGCAGTGCTGAAAATAGTGGGCAGGATAACGTGACATCATCGGCGAATAAAAGATATAACTTTTAGAACGTTATGAAACTTCGTTTTGGAGAAAATATAGGTCAGTAGGTTTTAATTAATGTTTATTAACTTTAATATGTTAGTTGTTTAGCTTAAAAAATATAACTGAAAGTAATCCTTTAACTAAATCTGTTAAATATACCTTTTCTGTGCTGTAAGATGTAGTGTGAACTTATTTTTCTTGTAATGCTATATACTGTAACTATATGCAAATGTATACATGTTGTATGCCTGTTTGTATCACCTCAATAAAAATATTATATAAAAAAAATATATATATATTTTAAAAAAGCAGTAATATAGAGTAATGCAACAGTTGTAAAAATGTAAAGCTCCTGCTTTGTATCATGCACCTAACCTGCAGCACTTTATACAGCTGAAAATAAAAGCATTACTGATCTGTGTTACAAACAAGAACTGTCATAGGCTGTAAAAATACCTCAGCTCCAAAATGGCAGCTCCAGTACAAAGAGGCAAAGCTTCAATATCAGGCACCTTTACACAATTAAAATTTAATAGGTGAGCTGTTTTACAATGAGCTGCAAAAACAGGATCAAATGCAATTATATAGTAAGAAGTTACTATTCTTTTGCAATTGTGCAGAGCAGTTTTAATGCCCCTTTAATGTTTTAAAGTGAGTTATTCAGGATATAACAGTCCTCTATATGTGAAACTAATAAGACTGTCATCTGTATAAAACGTTCTATAACAATAGGCAATGGTGATCAATATTACTGGGAGAAACTGTATGTTTGTTTACAGACAATATATCTAAATAACACAACCTATTGTTGTGTTTTGCTTTGTAGCTCCAAATCTGCCTATGGAAACTATTCAGGATATAACGCTGGATTTAGCCATTTGTCCTTATTATAACCGAATACTACAGACGAAGAACATTCACTTGCTTTTTACTTTTGTGGGGGGAAAAACAGTAAACTTTTTTTTCTACATTGCATAACTTTTTGAGGTTGACTATATATATTATTACTCAGATATGGGTGTCCGCCGAGGGCGGTTGTCCTTGTATCGATGTTTTGCCAGAACTGTCGTAAGGTGTTGTAAGAAATATGGGCGTTTGCCCGTAGTGTCGTAAAGCGAGACGTCGTGATTGAATAAACTGTCGCTGCAAGATGGCAGCGCTGCCAGAGGAGCTGAACGAGGTGGTGAAGGCAGATCCTGAACCGCATGCGGAGATTAAAAGCGAGCCTTTGGGAGGGAATGATGCCGACAATATTCTGGGTAACGGGAATGGGGTTTCACCCAAAGCAGCTAGTCCTCAGACAGCTGATCCCCAACCATGTATCTCCGCTACCCCGCAGCCCGGATCGGAGGGTTTTGACCGGCAGACCCTGCTGGCCGTGCTGCAGTTCCTCAAGAAGAGTAACCTGAAGGAGTCCGCGGACATCCTAAAGCGGGAGACCGGTTTGGCAGACGCGGATGACGTGTCCTCACTAAGTCCGGAGCAAGGTGGAGAGGTGGACGGGACTGAGCAGAGCCTGCTGAGCCGGGTTACTGGTGCCACAGGGAATGCAGGGCTGGTGTCTGGTGCGGCTAGCGGAGCTTCAGCCTCTGCCACCGCTGCCAGTGCGGGCTCCGGAAAAGGTGAGTGCGGGAGTTGGGTACCTCGGGGCTCCTGCTGTGTTATGTCCTGGTACTAAAGTCACCAATTTATACGAGTTGTATACAGAATCAGGCGCGTGATTCCTGCACTCCTCATATAAATACGCGCCTTGTATCTGATGCTTATTATAAACACAAGGAAGTTCAGCACGAATGTTACTCGTCTGTCTAAACTTAAAATTAAAAAAACGTTTATTTTATTTTTCTGCTGCTGCTATTTTGGAATTAGGGCACACTTGCAGCTTTGCGTGCGGAGATGTATAGGTATATTATTTTAATTAGAGCCACCAGAAATTCACTTTTAAGTGACCTAATCACTTCAGTTTGTAAAGCCCTATGTTACATGAACTCATTTGCTACTTGATATTGATATTATTTGATGCCACTTGATATAAAGTGTACATTTAATAAAGAGAAACATTTTTTTTTACCCTCAAAATAAGTGTTATTTAGTGGAGCAATGTCTGTAAAAGAACAAGCAGCAGTGAGTAATGATCATCCAGGCTCCTCTTCCACTAACCTGCTTCAGCGCCCGTACACTATATGCTAAGCTGCTGGCCTCAGACACTCAGGGTTTATACCGATTGACCACTAGTTAGTAGTTACCATAGGATTTAAATACAAAACTGTCATTGCATGAAGTTAGTAATGATTCTAGTCTGTCGTAGATGTGAAGGCTAAGTGTAAGCAAATAACTAATGAAATGTTGAAGCTGTTAGCGGATATATACAGATCACTGTTAGAATATGGTGGAGTCAATATGATTGTTAGAGGCTTTGGAGTGTAATGGATTTGATACATGCAGAATTAATTGAAAAATGTTTCTTTTTTGTTTTTAATGTCTTACTGCTGGCATTTTCAGTAAAGCAAAATAGGAGCCTCCTGTCTTGCAATAAAATTGAACATATTTATAGAAACAAATGGTGGTTCTGATTTACATGATTTAGCAAACCTTCAAATCAGAGTTTTTAAGGTGGTAAGCTACCTTAGGGTCTGTGGTTTTTAGTTGTTTTCCAAATTCATGGGTGACATCAGGGTGGGGTATGTTTTTTGTACATAATAAGTAATGAAAACAATGCTTGTATAAAAGGTTCTTTAAATATCCTCCAGCAGAGTAGCTTGTTACTGTTTCTAGAATAGTTCACTTTTATCTAGCTATAAAAAATAAATACATCACTGTCTAGCTTCTCAATATTCTTAATTGTCCCTTTTAGTTTGTAACAATTTTGTCAAGTCAACAGGCATGTGAAATATTTGGTGTATAAGCTGTTAATAGAATAGCATACATTTTAAAGACACATTGTACATGATACATTTGTAGATAGGTTTATATTGCCCATCTTGGTGTGTATTTGTAAAAATGTATAGTTTTGCTTATTTTTACATAACATTGGGCTTTTGTGGTGGTTGAGAAAATTAGCACAAAGATTTAGATGTATACTTATGTCTAGACTACTGCTTTCTCTTGTTTGTGTAATGGGTCTTTTCATATGCAGGGGAGGTGGGAGTGTCTGTTTCTCAGCCCATTTCAGTGGATGTCCCAGTCTAACCTCATCAACCGTGCTAAACTGGGATCTTTTAAATAAGGTTTTATACTAGATTTTTATATCCGTATCTGTGCATATTTATAGTAGTGTCTCTTACATGCAGTTATATAAAAATTGATGTATACTGTGACTGTCCCTTTAACATTACCATTTAACAAGAGACTTGGATGTGCAAATTCCTATTTGATAGGCATTTTTGTTGGTCTTCATAAAAAAAAAAAAAAAAACTTCAATAAACAATGTATTGTAAATTCTCTCTAACCTTTAGTTGCTCAGCATTAACGTAAAGGGATATTTTACTTTGCCAGCAAACAAATGCACATAACCCTGTAACTGTATAGATGTATACAGCAATATTATTTATTTTAAAATGCAACATTTTACAGTATCAGAAACGATAGGTATGACCAGGGAAATACAAGTGCCCAAAACCCTATTAGTACATATTCAAATTAGCCATGTGCAGGTTTGTGTAAAAAGGACTGGTCACATGACCATGAACGCAATTATGGTGGTGGTTTTACCTGTCACACACACTCCTACCTAGCAATCAAAACTATTTTTGCCCTATGCATTGTTCTTTCACATGCAGTAACAATGATGTCACCAGACTTTTTATGCATGTGCAGTGCACTTCTGCAACCCAAGAATGGTGTTATTGACATATTGAAAATATAATAAATGGCAATGTATTAAGGGGACATGGATTTCAAAATTAAACTTTATCTTCTTTAAAGGGACAGTCTACTCCAATTTTTTTTTTATTGTTTAAGAAGATAGATAATCCCTTTTTATTACCCATCACCTAGTTTTGTACAACCAGCACGGTTATATTTGATATAATTTTTACCTCTGTGATTAACTTGTATCTAAGCCTCTGCAAACTGCCCCCTTATCTCGGTGCTATTTACATACTTGCATTTTAGCCAATCAATGCTGACTCATGACTACAATGTTGCCTATATGGCACATGTGAACTAGCAGTGTCTGGCTGTGAAAAACTATAACAATGCACTGAGATTATGCTGTCTCTAGTCACTTAGAAACAGGCAGAAATTTAGAGGTTTAAAGGTTATAAAGTATATTAAGGGTACATGAAACCCCAAACATTTCTTTCATGATTCAGATACAATTTTGAACGTTACAATTTACTTCTATTATGTAATTTGCTTAATTCTCGAGGCATCCTTTGTTGAAGAAATAGCAATGCACTTGAGTGAGCCAATCGCACAAGGCATCTATGTGCAGCTACCGATCCACTTTAGATATACTTTTTAACAAAGGATATCAAGAGAATGAAGCAAATTAGATAATAGAAGAAAGTTTGAAAGTTGTTTAAAATTGCATGCTCTTTCTGAATCATAAAATAAAATATTTTGGGTTCATGTCCCTTTTTAATATAACAATGTTGGTTGTGCAAAGCTTGGGAATGAGTAGTAAAGGCGTTGCCTATCGGAGTAGACTGTCCCTTTTTAAAACTTACCTCTTTCTCTTGGTCTGTTTGGTTAAAGCTTGTCCCCTTACCACCAGGGCATACTGATGTAGGCTGATGAGCATGCATATTTTTTTCAAGCGCTATGGTGCAGTAGTGTGTGTAGCACCGTTATACAAGCAGTCTGTAAAGGTAATGTGCTTTTACATCAGGGAACACACACAATGGTGCCTTCACATAATACTACTGTTACTCTTAGCTTGTGTTCAGAATTTTAGTTCTAGCTATACAGCACTAGCTTACTTTTACCATAGAGTAGCTGAAGCTACTGCACTCCAATATGTTGATTGTATAACATTGCTACATATGCTGTTGCCACATAGTGCTCAAGACACGTGCATGCTTATAAGACTACTTTTTATGGTCTCGATTTACCAAAGCCCTACGGCTGCAAGTTCTCACAAGAACTTGCTCGCCGTAATTTATCAAGCAGCGGTCACCAGACCGCTGCTTCCTTAACCTCTTCGCCACCTCTAAGGTGGCGAAATTCAATCTCCGCGGTCGAGTCCGACCGAAGAGAATGACAGCTCCTACCCGTGCCTAATTGGCTGTGCGCGGGCAGGGGGTGGGATTGCACGCAAGCGTAAAATTGCGCTCGTGTGCAATGTTGATTACCTGCAGGTAATTTCGCCCCGCCACAGGCGAGCTGAGGCGTACAGGGGCGCGTATACATGCTTCTGTACGCCTCGGCTTTGATAAATCTAGCCCTATATACACTTGATGAAAGGGACCAAGCTTAATACAATGAGACCAAGATGGGTATATATTATGATCGGTATCAATTTTAAAGTGTTTGCTATATCTAAATCATCAAAATTTGCTTTTGACATCCATTTTTTTCCCCCTTTATTTCCCAAGTACAACATCCCTTTAAGGAAGTTAAGGCAACAGCTATTCAGCCACTAGAAAACCAGTGCTTTAAAGGGACAGTAAAGTGAAAATTAAAAACATGCACTTTCAAACCACATTCCAATTTTATTTCTATTCTTGAATGAGTTGCATAGATACCAACAGTACAAAGGTAATTTAATTTCCCTTCTCTTTTTGTCAGGTTCCTTAAGTAGTGGACCACAGGACCAGCCAGACGTTAGTGCGGTTCTGTCGGCCTACACGCAACAAGGAGATCCAGCCCTCTATCAGGATTACTACAGTGGTCTGAAGAAATTCATTGAATCCGTTTTGGATTGTCATCGTGCAGAGCTTTCTCAGTTATTCTACCCCCTGTTTGTGCATATGTATTTGGAACTTGTATATAACCAGAATGAAAATGAAGCCAAAGCTTTCTTTGAAAAGTAAGGACCTTTCCAAATTATCTTTATTTATATTTAGATAGTTACAGGCCTAGAAACTTTAATCTGGTGTTTTAGCAAAGTGTATTTGTGATATAGATATTTTTTTTTATTTATTTTTTCTTACACTCCTACCTGATGCCGTATTTCCGGTAGGGATGTGCAAACGTTTTGCAGCATTTGAGAAATTAAACTAATTTTAACACCTTTGTTATTTTCTAATTTTGAATGTTTGTTTAACATTCATTCGATGTAATACTATTTTTAATGCTACATTTACAAAATATTAGATTTGAATAAGAAAATTTTTAAATTGAATATTAATCTCAATTTACTAAATTTCCCTACCACATGAACTATTGAACTTCTGATTAGTATTTGATAAAGTGATATGAAACCCTTTTTTTTTTCTTTCATGAGTCAAAGCATGCAACTTTTGTAATTTACTCCTATTATCAATTGTTCTTTGTTCTCTTGGTATCTTTTTTTGAAAATCAGGAATATACGATTAGGAGCCGGACCATTTTTGGATCAGCACCTGGGTAGCGCTTGCTGATTGGTGGCTACATTTAATCAGCAAGCGCTACCCAGGTTCTGAACCAAAAATGGGACAGCTCCTACGCTTTACATTCCAACTTTTTCAAATAGATACCAAGAGAACGAAGAAAAATTAATAGGAGTAAATTAGAAAGTTGCCTAAAATTGCATGCTCGGACTCATGAAAGTAAAAAAATGGGTTTCATATCCCTTTTAACCCTTTGAGTGCTAATGACGGCTCTGAGCCGTCACAGAGTTTCTCACTCTGGTGCCAATGACGGCTCAGAGCCGTCATGAGCACTCTCCCACCTTGAGGGAGATCTGGGGGCTCCTAACAGCTGCTACCCCGGCGATTGTTGCCTGTAGAGTGACGGGCATTGCCGGGCTTCACATGATGCACGGTGATGACGTCATTGTGCAACTTTATTTATACTTAACAATGTTAAGTATAGGAGGAGGGGGCATGCTGCTTAGAAGCCTGTATCTCAGGCATCTAAGCAGCTACAGACCCCCAAGACTCACTGTTGGAAAGGGAATCGCCTAAACTGTCCAACAGTGTAAGTCTTGGGGGTCTGTAAAAACAATAACAAAAGTTAAATGTTTTTTCAAAAATTAAACCTTAGAAAATATTAGCACTCAATGGGTTAAATCAAATGTTCGATATTTTGAATGTGGATATTCAATCTAATTATGAATATTCAAAAACTACAGTTATATTTGAAAACAGGGAATAATATTCAAATTACTGACCTTTAATAGATTTTCGTTCTTATCAACATTTGATTGTCCACAGGACTATTCATTCTGCCACTAAAATTGCACTTTAGCTCATCCCTTATTTCCGGCTGTCAGCCAGGACTTCCAAGGGGTAAAGCACAGTATGTCTTCCATACGAATACACAATATGGGGTTACATTGTCCTTTTATGTTTAATGGGGTATTTGGGCATAATTTTTTTTTTTTTTTTCTCAGTCTGTAATTTTAATTAAATACATTTTAAAGTTGTATTATAACAGTAGTGTGAGCACCTCAATCCCATTATTCCCCCCCTTACTTTCAAAACCATAGGAAGTAGAATTTATCATCACTGATATTAAAGTAAAAGGCAATCCTAGTGTTGTACAAACGCTAGGATTGACTTTTGAAACAAATAAGGGAACTTTCATTCATTAAGTATGATACTTCATGTAGAAAGCTCCTTTATTTGTTTCAACCAATCGCCGGCTAAAAATTTATTTTGCTAAGAGGTGACGTTTTCACCTCTTAGCCAATAGCCGTGCAGTAAATCCGGCTCCCATGGGCGCCAAGCCGGATTTACCGCACGGCTATTGGCTAAGAGGTGAAAATGTCGGCTCTTAGAAAAAAAAATTTTTTTAGCTGTAGGCTGCTGTAGCAGCTAAGAACGGCGATCGGTTGAAACAAATAAAGGAGCTTTCTACATCAAGTATATTATACTTCATGAATGAAAGTCCCCTTTATTTGTTTCAACAGTCAATCCTAGCGTTTGTACAACACTAGGGTTGACTCTCACTTTAAGTTACCTAATATTAAAATAGATATATTTCTCTGGGGAAAGCATTTGTTACATATTTTGAAAAAAAATCTATTTTTAAAAAAGGTTTCATGGGGACCAGGAATGCTATTATGAAGACGACCTTCGTATTTTAGCCAGCCTGTCGAAAAAAGAGCATATGAAAGGTAACGAGACCATGCTTGATTTTCGAACCAGCAAGTTTGTCCTCCGGATCTCTCGTGACTCCTACCAGTTGCTAAAGCGACATCTACAGGAGCGACAGAACAATCAGATTTGGAGCATTGTTCAAGAGCACCTGTACATAGACATCTTTGATGGAATGCCACGCAGCAAGCAACAGATTGATGCCATGGTGGGCAGTTTATCTGGAGAAGCCAAACGAGAAGCTAATAAAACAAAGGTATTTGTTCTGCTTTGACAACATAATTTTATTAGCAGGTATTGTAGAATTAAATAACGTTTTATTTACCTCTATACAGAAAGAAACAATGATTTGACATAAATGTTGGCTATACAGATACATATTCCTTGTTAATGTTCTGGCAGTTTATTAAAATAGAACTGATAGTGTCCAGTGATGAATACAATTTTGTAGTTTATTGTATGTCTCCATTCCAGTTGTACTGTGATGACTTGAGAAACAAAGTAATCGTCAATTTAATGTCTTCACAAGTTGAAAATTAGTCTGTACTTGATTTTGAAGTTATTTTTTCTTCTTAAAACTGTAAATAAAGACTTTACATACTTTTTAAAGATATTTTTTGGACTGCTGAAAGAGCCAGAGATTGAAGTACCCTTAGACGATGAAGATGAGGAAGGAGAAAACGAAGAAGGCAAGCCAAAGAAGAAAAAGCCTAAGAAGGATAGTATGGGATCAAAAAGCAAGAAGCAGGACCCTCATGCTCCTCCACAAAATAGGTATTATAAAATATTATGCTTTACCTTTGTTATTTAAAGGACAGGGGTCCACTTCTTGTCCTTGAGGGTAACTAATGAAAGCAGGATTTAATTTATTTCTGAGGAATATTAAAACTAAGAGTCTGGGAAATGCCTTGTTGTGCCACAAGGAATCTGACTGTACAGACAATTTTAAAGCAGAGAGATGCCTCCTAACTAGACTGTTAGCTTCAGATATTTGATGTATGTTCCTTAGTACTAGCTGCTCCAAACTGCTTCCCTGAGGCAAAATCCTTTGGATGCCTGCTGCTTTTGTCTATAATGGTTGGCGTACTACAGCATCAGGCTATAGTACCTGATCATTTAGAGACAAGTGGGGGGGGGGGGGGGGCAATAGGAGGTTGCAAAAATAGAAGTTTCATGTGTGTACAATTTTATTCCTATATATTTTTAATAGCATCCTGTACTGCAGACCTCCAAGTGTATTGGAATTGTGTGTTAATGCATAACTCAGTCATATAATAAATAACCATTTTTAAAAAGGCTTTCTATTGTATGACATACCCCACTGTGCATATTCCTGCCACATTTTTGTTCTTTAAGTTCCTAATGGAATTAACATTTTTCCTGCAAAAAAAAAGCGCATTTTTTAAGATTGTGGTAGTGAGAACATTTACAAGAGGCCAAAATGTATGTCTGGGGTTTGTTGCTATCCTCTGGATAATAGGAGGCCTACTTTTTATTGCAGGGCTGGACTGCCTTTTTGGCAGGATCAGACGGATATAGTATGGCAGGGGTTTACAAATCTGTTTAAAATTTAGGAGCCAGTAAGAATATTTAGGAGCCAGACAGTGATATTTGTATATAGATATGACGAATAACCCAAAAAGTTAGAAGCCAGGGGTAAAATTCTAGGAGCCATTGGCTCCCTGGCTCCTGGGTTTGTTAAGCCCTGTAGTGTGTGATATTTTTATTCTGTGAAAGGTACTGTATAGTTGGCTAAAAGAGACTGCACCCTGAGTGGCACCGGTCCTGATGAACAAGTGAGCTTTTCAAGCTTATGTTCATTCTCAGCCAAGTGTGTTTTTTCTCTTTTAATATATTGTATATCTGTTTAAACCATAATGTTTAAATGATCCTATCTTGTTTGCAAGGATTCCTCTTCCAGAACTGAAAGACTCTGACAAACTTGATAAGATCATGATTATGAAGGAAGCCGCAAAACGTGTACGACTTGGCCCTGAAAGCTTGCCGTCCATTTGTTTTTACACATTCCTTAATGCGTATCAGGTTAGTAGGCTATATTGAGATTTCATACGCTATACTGTTATGCTTCACATGATTGATAAATACATTTCTAGAAAAACTTGGAGCTGTTTATCTCCCTTAATATTTCTACACGTTGATAACCTGCTAACAGGGTCCGATCATTTAAAGCATCTTATTACATATGTTTTAAAGCTATCCGCATTGAAATTGAAAGTGCATGTGTAACGTTCTAAACGGTATGTGAATGCTCTTCTGCAATTAAGTGTTTTAGTGGTTTTCACTGTGTGATGCAAGGGTTTTTTTCTATTTACAGAATGCTAAATACAATACCTCTGATGTAAGAAATGCAAATCACTAAAACAATGGTCCTTTAGCTGGTCTATCCCTTTATAGTATAGTGTTTGATTCTTTTGTGCAATGACAATAACAATTTACATGAGTGAAATTACCTGCTTCAGTTCCAAAACAATAGCTAAACTTGTAAACAAATTCATTTTACATTAAAGGGACACTGAACCCAAATTTTATCTTTAATGATTCAGATAGAGCGTGCAATTTTAAGCAACTTTCTAATTTACTCTTATCAAATTTTCTTCATTCTCTTGATAATTTTATTTGAAATGCAAGAATGTAAGTTTAGATGCCGGCCCATTTTTGGTGAACAACCTGTGTTCTTGCTTTCCATGGTTCTGAACCAAACAAATAGCTTAGATTCCTTCTATTTCAAATAAAGATAGCAAAAGAACGAAGAAAATTGATAATGGAGTAAATTAGAAAGTTGCTTAAAATTGCATGCTCTATCTGAATCATGAAAGAAAAAAATTGGGTTCAGTGTCCCTTTTAAAGATGGGGCATTATGACTATACTGGGCCTGTGTGTAGCGTGTTATTTTTATGCATTATACTAAATAAAATGCTTGTTTTATAATTTCATTTTAAACTTTAATTATTTTTTTAATTGATTGTAAAGTTAAATGAATAAGTGCCCGGTAACTATAAAAATCTTAAACGGGCACTTAAAGGGACACTGTACCCAAATTTTTTTCTTTTGTAATTCAGAAAGAGCATGCAATTTTAAGCAACTTTCTAATTTACTCCTATTATCAATTTTTCTTCGTTCTCTTGCTGTCATTATTTGAAAAAGAAGGCATCTAAGCTTTTTTTTTTTTTTTTGGTTTCAGTACTCTGGACAGCACTTTTTTATTGGTGGATGAATGTATCCACCAATCCGCAAGGACAACCCAGGTTGTTCACCAAAATGGACCGGCATCTAAACTTCTTGCATTTCAAATAAAGATACCAAGAGAATGAAGAAAATTTGATAATAAGACTAAATTAGAAAGTTGCTTAAAATTTCATGCTCAATCTGAATCACGAAAGAAAATTTTTGGGTACAGTGTCCCTTTAACAATGACGCTTATATTTTAAAATACTTACCTTTGTGTTATGGTGAATAGAACGGGGGTCCTTCGTCTGCAGCTCCTGTTTCCTTTAGCAGATCGATGATGAATCCGGCTACCTCCAATCGTTGTGTGCCCCTTTTGGCGTCCAGCTTGTGGAGCACTTAACGATTGGAGGAAGCCAGATCGTCATTGATAAGTTAATGAAAGCGGGAGCATCAGCGTTCTGTTTACCATAACGCAAAGGTAAGTATTTTTAAAAATGAGCATCTTTGTAAAGTTTAAAGGGACAGTCAACACCAGAATTTTTGTTGTTTTAAAAAATATCTCTTACCCATTCCCCAGTTTAGCATAACCAACACAGTTATAATACACTTTTTACCTCTGTGATTACCTTGTATCTAAGCCTCTGCAGACTGCCCCCTTATTTCAGTTCTTTTGATAGCCAATCAGTGCTCACTCCTCTGTAAATTCACGTGCATTAGCTCAATGTTATCTATATAAAACAGATAAAACTAACACCCTCTAGTGGTCAAAATGCATTTAGATTAGAGGCGGCCTTCAAGGTCTAAGAAATTAGCATATGAAACTCCTAGGTTTAGTTTTCAACTAAGAATACCAAGAGAACAAAGCAAAATTGGTGATAAAAGTGAATGGGATAGTTGGTTGAAATAACATGCCCTATCTGAATCGTGAAAGGTGTTTCTCTTGTAAGGTGTATCCAGTCCACGGATTCATCCATTACTTGTGGGATATTCTCCTTCCCAACAGGAAGCTGCAAGAGGATCACCCACAGCAGAGCTGTCTATATAGTAGCTCCTCCCCTAACTGCCACTCCCAGTCATTCTCTTGCAGCTCTCGACAAGAAAGGAAGTATCAAGAGATATGTGGTGTTTTAGTGTAGTTTATCTTCAATCAAAAGTTTATTTTTAAATGGTACCGGCGTTGTACTGTTTTTACCTCAGGCAGAAATTAGAAGAAGAGTTCTGCCTGAGGTTTTTGATGATCTTAGCAAGTTGTAACTATGGTCCACTGCTGTATTCACACATAACTGAAGAGTATGGGAAAACTTCAGCTGGGGGAATGGCCTGCAGAATTAACTGCTCTGAGGTATGTTCAGTATATTTTTTTTTTTCTAGAGAGATAAGGTCTAGAAAATGCTGACAGTGCCTGATATATTTAAGGTAAGCCTGATTACAGTGATTTAACAAAAGACTGGGATCATGCTTGCAGTAAAGGGTAATATTCATGTTACTTGCTCTTATTACTTAGTATTTAAAACGTTTGCATGATATATAAAAAACGTTTTTTACTGAGGGTGATAAATCTTTATTTGGGGCCTAGTTTTTCACATGGCTGACTAGATTTCTCCTAGGAGTAGTTATTTATGGCCCTTTCACTTTGAGTGCATGGTGGGAGGGGCCTATTTTCGCGCTCTAATTGCGCAGTAGTTTTTACAATCTGAGATATCCAGCTTTCCTGAAGGAGTCCCCTGACATATAGGACCTTTGTAAAGGGTTTTTGTGCCTACAAAAGTCATTTTATGGGCAGGTAGGAGCCACAGTAGAGCTGTGTTTGTTTGCTTGTGACTGTTTATAACGGTTTTACCGTTTTTCTGATTCGTTTTTGAGCCTGAGGGGTTAATCATCCATTTGCAAGTGGGTGCAATGCTATTTTAGTCTATTATACACTGTAAAAATTTTGTAGGGGTTACTGCTTTTTTTTTCCCCACTGTTTTGCAGCTTATGTGATTGGTTTTTTTCACTTAAAGGCACAGTACCGCTTTTTATATTCTGCTTTTTCACATTTAATAAAGTGTTTTCCAAGCTTGCTGGTCTCATTACTAGTCTGTTAAACATGTCTGACATAGAGGAAACTCCTTGTTAATTATGTTTAGAAGCCATTGTGGACCCCCTCTTAGAATGTGTACTAAAATGCACTGATCTTACTATAAATTTTAAAGACCATATTCTTGCTTTAAAAGATTTATCACCAGAGGAAATTGACAAGGGGGAAGTTATGCCGACTAACTCTCCCCACGTGTCAGAACCTATAACTCCCGCTCAAGGGACTCCAAGTACATCTAGTACGCCCATTGCGTATACTTAACAAGACATGGCGGCAGTTATGAATCATACCCTTACAGAGGTATTGTCCAAACTGCCAGGGTTACAAGGAAAGCGAGACAGCTCTGGGGCTAGAGCAAATACAGAGCTCTCTGACGCTTTAGTAGCTATGGCTGATATACCCTCACAATGTGCAGAAGCCGAAGCAGGAGAGCTTCTATCCGTGGGTGATTTTTCTGATTCAGGGAAGACACTTCAACCTGATTCTTATATGCCTACATTTAAATTTAAACTTGAACACCTCCGCGTGTTCCTCAGGGAGGTTTTAGCAACTCTGGATGACTGTGACGCCATTGTAGTCCCAGAGAAATTGTGTAAGTTGGATAAATACTATGCAGTGCCTGTTTACACTGATGTTTTTCCAATCCCTAAGAGGTTTTCAGAAATTATTACTAAGGAATGGGATAGACCAGGTGTACCGTTCTCTCCCCCTCCTGTTTTCAAAAAGATTTTTCCTATAGATGCCGCTACACGGGACTTGTGGCAAACGGTCCCTAAGGTGGAGGGAGCAGTCTCTACCCTAGCGAAGCGTACAACTATCCCGGTCGAGGACAGTTGTGCTTTTCTAGATCCAATGAACAAAAAATTAGAGGGTTACCTTAAGAAAATTTTTATTCAACATGGTTTTATTCTCCAGCCTCTTGCATGCATTGCCCCAGTCACTGCTGCTGCGGCTTTCTGGTTTGAGTCTCTAGAAGAGGCTCTACAGGTAGAAACCCCGTTGGATGATATCCTTGACAAGCTTAAAGCTCTTAAGCTAGCCAATTCATTTGTTTCTGACGCCGTTGTTCATTTAACCAAGCTAACAGCTAAAAATTCAGGTTTTGCTATTCAGGCGCGTAGGGTGCTATGGCTTAAATCCTGGTCAGCTGACGTTACTTCAAAGTCTAAGCTTCTCAACATTCCCTTCAAGGGGCAGACCCTATTCGGGCCTGGACTGAAGGAGATCATTTCTGATATTACTGGAGGAAAAGGCCACACCCTTCCCCAGGATAGGTCCAACAAATTAAGGACCAAACAGACTAATCTTCATTCCTTTCGAAACTTCAAGAGTGGCGCAGCTTCAACTTTGCCCAGTCCAAGTCGATCTGGAGACCTAACCAGGCTTGGAACAAAGGAAAGCAGGCCAAAAAACCTGCTGCTGCCTCTAAGGCAGCATGAAAGATCAGCCCCCGATTCGGAAACGGATCTAGTAGGGGGCAGACTTTCTCTCTTCGCCCAGGATTTTGGGCAAGAGATGTCCAGGATCCCTGGGCATTGGAAATTGTGTCCCAGGGATATCTTCTAGACTTCAAAGCTTCTTCCCCAAAAGGGAGATTTCATCTCTCACAATTATCTGCAAACCAGATAAAGAGAGAGGCATTCTTACATTGTGTTCAAGATCTCCTAGTTATGGGAGTGATCCACCCAGTTCCAAAGGAGGAACAGGGGGCAAGGCTTCTATTCAAATCTGTTTGTAGTTCCCAAGAAAGAGGGAACCTTCAGACCAATCTTAGATCTCAAGATCCTAAACAAATTTCTCAGCAGGGTCCCATCCTTCAAGATGGAGACTATTCAAACCATCCTACCTATGATCCAGGATGGTCAATATATGACTACCGTGGACTTAAAGGATGCTTATCTTCACATTCCGATACACAGAGATCATCATCTATTTCTCAGTTTCGCCTTCCTAGACAGGCACTACTAGTTTGTGGCTCTTCCCATTGGGTTAGCTACGGCACCAAGAATCTTTACGAAGGTTCTAGGGTCACTCCTAGCGGTCCTAAGGCCGCGGGGCATAGCAGTAGCCCCTTACCTAGACGACATTCTGATACAGGCGTCGAATTTTCAAATCGCCAGGTCCCATACGGACATTGTTCTGGCATTCCTGAGGTCTCATGGGTGGAAAGTGAACGTAGAAAAGAGTTCTCTATCCCCTCTCACAAGTGTTTCCTTCCTAGGAACTCTGATAGGTTCTGTAGAAATGAAGATTTACCTGACAGAGGCCAGGTTGTCAAAACTTCTAAATTCCTGCCATGTTCTTTATTCTACTTCTCACCCTTCAGTGGCTCAGTGTATGGAAGTAATCGGCTTAATGGTAGCGGCAATGGACATAGTGCCGTTTGCCCGCCTACATCTCAGACCGCTGCAACTTTGCATGCTCAGTCAGTGGAATGGGGATTACACAGATTTGTCCCATCTACTAAATCTGGATCAAGAGACCAGCAGGGATTCTCTTCTCTGGTGGCTATCTCGGGTCCATCTGTCCAAGGGTATGACCTTCCGCATGCCAGATTGGACAATAGTAACGACAGATGCCAGCCTTCTGGGCTGGGGTGCAGTCTGGAACTCCCTGAAGGCTCAGGGCTTGTGGACTCAGGAGGAGGCACTCCTTCCGATAAACATTCTGGAACTAAGAGCGATATTCAATGCTCTTCAGGCTTGGCCTCAGCTTGCTGCGGTCAGGTTCATCAGATTTCAGTCGGACAATATCACGACTGTAGCCTATATCAACCATCAAGGGGGAACAAGGAGTTCCCTAGCAATGTTGGAGGTTTCAAAAATAATTCTATGGGCAGAGGTTCACTCTTGCCATCTATCAGCTATCCATATCCCAGGAGTAAAGAACTGGGAGGCGGATTTTCTAAGTCGGCAGACTTTTCATCCGGGGGAGTGGGAACTCCATCCGGAGGTATTTGCACAGTTGATTCAACGTTGGGGCAAACCAGAACTGGATCTCATGGCGTCTCGTCAGAACGCTAAGCTTCCTTGTTACGGATCCAGGTCCAGGGATCCCAAGGCAGCGCTAATAGATGCTCTAGCAGCGCCTTGGTCCTTCAACCTGGCTTATGTGTTTCCACCGTTTCCTCTTCTCCCTCGTCTGATTGCCAAGATCAAGCAGGAGAGAGCTTCGGTGATTTTGATAGCACCTGGCCACACAGGACTTGGTATGCAGATCTGGTGGACATGTCATCCATTCCACCATGGACTCTGCCGCTGAGGCAGGACCTTCTACTTCAGGGTCCTTTCAACCATCCAAATCTAATTTCTCTGCGGCTGACTGCTTGGAGATTGAACGCTTGATTTTATCAAAACGTGGTTTCTCCGAGTCGGTCATTGATACCTTAATTCAGGCTCGAAAGCCTGTCACCAGGAAAATCTATCATAAGATATGGTGTAAATATCCTCATTGGTGTGAATCCAAGGGTTACTCATGGAGTAAAGTCAGGATTCCTAGGATATTATCTTTTCTCCAAGAAGGATTGGAGAAGGGATTGTCAGCTAGTTCCTTAAAGGGACAGATTTCTGCTCTGTCTATTCTTTTGCACAAGCGTCTGGCGGATGTTCCCGACGTTCAGGCGTTTTGTCAGGCTTTAGTTAGAATCGAGCCTTTGTTTAAACCTGTTGCTCCGCCATGGAGTTTAAATTTTAGTTCTTAAAGTTCTTCAAGGGGTTCCGTTTGAACCTCTGCATTCCATAGATATCAAGCTTTTATCTTGGAAAGTTCTGTTTTTGGTAGCTATCTCTTCGGCTCGAAGAGTTTCAGAGTTATCTGCCTTACAGTGTGATTCCCCTTATCTGATCCTCCATGCAGATAAGTTAGTTTTGCGTACCAAACCTGGGTTTCTTCCTAAGGTGGTATCTAATTAGAATATCAATCAGGAGATTGTTCCGTCACTGTGTCCTAATCCTTCTTCAAAGAAGGAACGTCTCTTACACAATCTTGACGTGGTTCGTGCTTTAAAGTTTTATTTACAAGCTACTAAGGATTTTCGTCAAACATCTGCATTGTTTGTTGTCTACTCTGGACAGAGGAGAGGCCACAAGGCTTCAGCAACTTCTTTCTTTTTGGTTAAGAAGTATAATCCGCTTAGCTTATGAGACTGCTGGCCAGCAGCCTCCTGAAAGAATTACAACTCATTCCACTAGAGCGGTGGCTTCCACATGGGCTTTTAAAAATGAGGCTTCTGTTGAACAGATTTGCAAGGCGGCGACTTGGTCTTCGCTTCATACTTTTTCTAAATTCTACAAATTTGATACTTTTTTGCTTCTTCGGAGGCTATTTTTGGGAGAAAGGTCTTACAGGCAGTAGTGCCTTCCGTTTAAGCGCCTGCCTTGTCCCTCCCTTCATCCGTGTCCTATAGCTTTGGTATTGGTATCCCACAAGTAATCGATGAATCCGTGGACTGGATACACCTTACAAGAGAAAACAAAATTTATGCTTACCTGATAAATTTATTTCTCTTGTGGTGTATCCAGTCCACGGCACGCCCTGTCATTTTAAGGCAGGTGTTTTTTATTTTTAAACTACAGTCACCACTGGACCCTATAGTTTCTCCTTTCTCTTGCTTGTCTTTGGTCGAATGACTGGGAGTGGTAGTTAGGGGAGGAGCTATATAGACAACTCTGCTGTGGGTGATCCTCTTGCAGCTTCCTGTTTTTTTTTTTTTTTTTTTTTTTTTATTTTTTTTTTTTTTTTTTTAACTTGACTGTCTCTTTAATGAAAGTGCCCCTGTTTTTAAGATTACTTTTAGATACCAGGCACTTATCCTTTGAACTTTACAATCACTTTCAATTGTAAGGTTGTGCCCTAGAATTAAGATTAACAATGAGGGATATTAATACTCTCACAAGAAAGTAGATGCAACTTTTCCTGTTTTACAATATTGGGCTTTAAGAAGTTCACACACTGTAAACCATGTTTTTGAAAAATTGTTAAATTTCCACCATTGAATCTATTGAGCGGTTATAATCACGACAATCTAATTTCTGCCTGTACCGAATGGAATTTACTTGCAGGATCCCTTACACTGAGAGTGGTATGCAGGAGTTGGTTATAGAATGACTAACATGTTTGAGTGTACAGGAGTTTCTCAAACAAATTTCCTATATTGCTAAAAAAACAGAGTAGCGGTATATTTCTTGCTATCAATGGGTTTTCCTAAAAGATCATTTAAAAATAAAAATAAAAAATCAATTATGGATAAATAATCCTGCCTTGTGTTTATTTGCGCACAAACATTGTGCAACTTATTTATGCTGTAGTTCACAATTTCATTAGCACACAATTGGATCATTTTTGTTACTAATTATTTTTTGCTGTAACAGTGTCAGCTCTTTTTCATCAGCTACATCATTCTTAAAGTGCCCGGTTATTAAAAAATACTCTTAAAATAGGGGCACTTTCATTCATTAAACTTTTTACATTTAAGCGTGTGGTTTTTTTTTTGTTTTTTTTTGTTTTTTCTTCACATGACTTTTAAACTAGAATTAGACAGACCCTAGGTTCAAATTAACTCTTCCACTCATAGTTATATAAATTTTAACCAAATTTGTCTTATCTCAAAAGTATTTGATTATGTTTTTTTCTTCAGTTAAGCAACCGCTTAATCTCCAGTTACTTGTTGCCCATAAACCAGTGTGTTTAGTTGTTATGTTAGCTAAGTTAGTGTCATCTTTCCCATGTTTTAGATAAAATGGATAACACAAATGTTGTATTCATTTTTACAGGGACTTACTGCAGTGGATGTAACGGATGATTCCAGCCTTATTGCCGGAGGATTTGCTGACTCAACTGTACGTGTGTGGAGTCTCACACCTAAGAAATTGCGCAGTGTTAAATCAGCAACAGGTGTGTTTTTGTTTATCGTTTGTCACTATTTTTCTAGGATATTTGGTGCTATTTAAAGCGATAGGTCAAAATTGAAATGTGCACGAGTGTATTTCAATTTGAAATATAAGCAGTTTTGCAAAATACTTTCAGTAGCAAATGTGCTTCTAAAAACATTTGTTCCTTTTTTTTTTTTTTTTTTCCCCTATGGCATACGCACATATCCTTTAAGGGCCTGTGCACACTAGTCTTTAAACACCATGCATGCTCAGAGAGATGGTGGGGGTTTGTATTTATTCTGAAGATGTAATGTGTGTCATACAAGCCAATTCTGACTATCTAAAAAAGGTGTTTGAATACTGGTGCACGTGCCCTCAAAGGATATATGTGGATATGCCGCAGAAAAACCGTAATAACTTTTATTAGAAGCATTTTCACTAATGGAAGTATATTGCAAAAACTCTTCTATTTCAATGCAAATGTCATTTTTGACCTTTCTATAACTTTTAAGCTATACTTGTAATTTAAAGGTTTGTTTAAAATGGCGTACTCCTACATAACTGATAGTGTAGAATTTTTTTATGCTAAAGAACGCATTGTTTTTATATAATTTTAAAATAAAAGTTCTCTTTATGCAGATCTGAGCCTTATAGACAAGGAATCTGACGATGTGTTGGAGCGCATCATGGATGAGAAAACTGCTGGTGAAATGAAGGTTCTTTATGGACATAGTGGTCCTGTTTATGGAGCCAGCTTCAGTCCAGACAGGTGTGTACTATGGAGGAGATGGTATTTTTAATTGTATTGACATTATTATCATCATCATTGGTATTATACTATATTATAAAACCAGACTTATTTATGTTTGCTCTATTCATAGACCAAAATGCCAGCTTGAATAAATGTTCAAGATCTCTAAGGCTGTCTTCAATTATAAGGGCAGATTAGCAAAGAACGTTACAATTTTAAAGCTCTTGAATCAAAAGATAACTGCATGTGCAGAATTAATTACCGTATTGTCAGTAAACGGCAGTGAGAATGCTGAAACCATGATCATATGTAACTTTTAGTTCATGATCAAACTGACTAGATGGACATTTTTACAGTTTTGAAACAGACGTCTTTTCTTCTAGAAATTACCTGCTTTCAAGTTCAGAAGATGGAACCATCAGGCTATGGAGTCTTCAGACATTTACGTGCTTAGTTGGTTATAAAGGACACAATTATCCAGTGTGGGACGCCCAGTTTTCTCCGTATGGTTATTACTTTGTCTCTGGAGGCCATGACCGGGTTGCTCGGTAAGGTCACAAACCCATTTTAGAAGTAATGTTTTTTTTAATAGAATTTTTTTTTTTTATTATAAAAAAAAATAAAAATCAGTTATACCAATACTGGAAGTTTTTGTTAGGTTGGTAAAACTGCATGCAAATTGATTATGCTATTATCTTACCGTGACTTCCTTTTCATTTAGAAATCTGAAATACTAAAACCTGTGATCTAAATGTTTATACATATGTATATATGTGTGTGTGTGTGTATATATATGTGTGTGTGTGTGTGTGTGTGTATATATATATATATATATATATATATATATATATATATATATATATATATATATATATATATATATATATATATATATATATATATATATTTATATTATGAGAGATGCACTCAACTGAGACAGAACAAAAGCTAGAAAAACTTCTGTGCCTGTTCATTTTCAGTGTCACTCAGGGTGCATACTCTTTTAGCACACTATGCCCCTTCACAGAGAAAAAATATCCTGTAGCATATCAGTCTGACCCTGCCCAATGACAGTCCAGCACCGAAATACCAGGCAATTCTTCTCTGAAAAAGAGAAACAACCACCCCAGACGATCGCCATAGATCAGGCTAACAGTGGTATTGAGCCAGTTATTTGTTCCTGTGAGTGCACTTCTCTCTGTATATATATATTTTCTTTCCTATGGATGCAGTGAAGTAAGTTTGTGCTAGATTTCTACGTTGATATGCGCTTTTCAGCTTTTGTGAAGCCCGGTTCCTCTCCGAGTACAGTGAATGTCAGAGGGATGTGAAGGGAGTATTACCTATTGAATTCAATGGTCATCCTAATGGGGATTTATTTCATAGGTTCTCTGTTATCGGTCGTAGAGATTCATCTCCTACCTCCCTTTTCAGATCGACGATATACTCTTATATACCATTACCTCTGCTGATTCTTGTTTCAGTACTGGTTTGGCTATCTGCTTTATGTGGATGGGTGTCTTTTGGTAAGTATGTTTCTTTTATTTAAGACACTCAGCTATGGTATGGCAATTTATATTTAAAATTCTAAATATATGTTCATACTTATATTTGCCATTATCAGTATATTTCCTTTTTGCAGACTGTCGTTTTCATATCTGGGGAATGCTTTTAAAAAAAAAACCTTTTTTTCTTACCTGAAGTTTTCAAAATTGACTCTTTTTTTCTAAATTGCAGGCTTTATTAGGCTCGCGAGTGCGCAAAATGCTATAATTTATTGCGTCATTCTTGTCGCGAGAATTACGTTTGACGCAAATTCGTAATTTCCGGCGCCATAGTTGACGAGGTTGCGTCACTTATGACGCTTGTGTTTGCTGCAGACGTTTTTGTTGCCAAAAAATATTTTGTCAGTTGTGGCCGTCATACTTGGCGCCAAACTTTTTGACATTATTTAAGACTTCATTTCTTTTTGCTTCTGTTTGCCAGAGGCCTATTTTTTTGCATTTCTTTCCCATTCCTGAAACTGTCATATAAGGAAAATTATAATTTTGCTTTATATGTTGTTTTTTCTCTTACATATTGCAAGATATCTCAATCTGATCTTGTCTCAGAATCTACTACTGGAATCCTGCTGCCTGATGTCGGTTCTACCAAAGCGAAGTGCATTTGTTGTAAACTTGTAGTAACTGTTCCTCTGGCTGTAGTTTGTAATAGTTGTCATGACAAACTTTTACATGCAGAGAAAATTTCTATCAGTAGTAGTTCATTCCTGTTGCTGGTCCATCAACATTTAATGTTCAGGATATTCCTGTTAATTTGCGAGAATTTGTTTCTGATTCCATTCAGAAGGCTTTGTCTGCCATGCCGCCTTCTAATAAACGTAAAAGGTTTTTTAAAACTTCTCATAAAATTTGATTTTTCAAATGACCGACAACATTCTGATTTATCTATCTCTGATGAGGATCTGTCTGGTTCAGAAGATTCTGCCTCAGATATTGACAGACAAATCTTCATATTTATTTAAAATGGAGTATATCCGTTCCTTATTAAAAGAGGTGTTGATAGCATTAGATATGGAGGAGACTAGTCCTCTTGATATTAAAACTAGTAAACGTTTAAATTCGGTTTTTAAACCTCATGTAGTTATTCCAGAGGTTTTTACAGTTCCTGATGCTTTTCAGATGTGATTTCTAGGGAATGGAATAGATTGGGTACTACTTTTACTCCTTCTTCAAGGTTTAAAAAACTGTATCCTTTGCCTTCTGATAGATTGGAGTTTTGGGAAAAGATCCCCAAAGTTGATGGGGCCATCTCTCTTGCTAAGCGTACTACTATTCTTACGGAAGATGGTACTTCTTTTAAAGATCCTTTAGATAGGAAACTTGAATCTTATATAAGGAAGGCTTATTTATGTTCAGGTCATCTTCTTAGGCCTGCTATTTCTTTGGCTGATGTTGCAGCTGCTTCAACTTTTTGGTTGGAAACCTTAGCGCAACAAGTACCAGATCATAATGTGTATAGCATTGTTAAGTTGATTCAACATGCTAATAATTTCATTTGTGATGCCATTTTTTATCATCAGAATTGATGTTCGATATATGTCTTTAGCTATTTTAGCTAGAAGAGCTTTATGGCTGAAATCTTGGAATGCTGATATGACTTCTATATCGACGTTGCTATCTCTCTTTCCAAGGTAATACATTTTTTGGTTCTCAGTTGGATTCTATTATTTCAACTGTCACTGGGGGGAAGGGAGCTTTTTTGCCTCAGGATAAAAAAATCTAAGGGTAAATTTAAAGCTTCTAACCGTTTTCGTTCCTTTCGACAAAATAAGGAACCGAAACCTAATCTTTCCCCTAAGGAATCTGTTTCCAATTGGAAGCCTTCCTCAGTCTGAAATAAATCCAAGCCATTTAAGAGATCTAAACCAGCCCCCAAGTCCGCATGAAAGTGCGGCCCTCATTCCAGCTCAACTGGTAGGGGGCAGACTAAAATTATTCAAGGATGTTTGGATCAATTCAGTCCAAAATCATTGGATCCAGAATATTGTCTCTCAGGGGTACAGAATAGGTTTGAGTAAAGACCGCCTGTGAGAAGTTTCTTTCTCTCACACATTCCAGTGAATCCAGAGAAAACTCAGGTTTTCCTGAAATGTGTTTCAGACCTAGAGTTATCTGGGGTAATTGTGCCGGTTCCTTTTCAGGAACAGGGTCTGGGGTTTTACTCAAATCTGTTCATTGTCCCAAAGAGAGAATTAATTCAGACCAGTTCTGGATCTAAAAATTTTGAATCGTTTATGTAAGACTACCAACGTTTAAAATGGTGACTATAAGGACTATTCTGCCTTTTGTTCAGCAAGAGCATTGTATGTCCACAAAAGACTTGCAGGATGCATATCTTCATATTCTGATTCATCCAGATCACTATCAGTTCCTGAGGTTCTCTTTTCTAGACAAGCATTACCAATTCGTTGCTCTTCCTTTTGGCCTAGCAACAGCTCCAAGAATCTTTTCAAAGGTTCTCGGTGCCCTACTCTCTGTACTCAGAGAGCGGGGTATTGCGGTGTTTCCTTATTTGGACAATATCTTGGTACTTGCTCAGTCTTTACGTTCTGCAGAATCTCATACGAATCAACTGATGTTGTTTCTTCAAAGTCATGGTTGGAGGATCAATTTACCAAAAAGTTCTTTGATTCCTCAGACAAGGGTAACCTTTTTAGGTTTCCAGATAGATTCAGTATCCATGACTTTGTCTCTAACAGAGAAGAAACGTTTAAAATTGGTTTCAGCCTCTCAGAACCTTCAGTCTCAGTCATTCCCTTCAGTAGCTTTGTGCATGGAGGTTTTAGGTCTCATGACTGCAGCATTGGACACAATCCACTTTGCTCGTTTTCACACGCTTTGTATGCTGAGCCAGTGGTGCAGGGATTATACAAGGATATCACAATTAATATCCTTAAATCCCAATGTTCGACTATCTCTGACTTGGTGGTTAGATCACCATTGTATAGTTCAAGGGGCCTCTTTTGTTCGTTCAACCTGGACCGTGATCACAACAGATGCAAGTCTTTCAGGTTGGAGAGCTGTCTGGGGAGGGATCTCTGACAGCAGAAGGGGTTTGGAAGTCTCAAGAGGCGAGATTACCATTTAATATTTTGGAACTCAGTGCGATTCTCAGAGCTCTTCAGTTTTGGCCTCTACTGAAGAGAGAGCAGTTTATTTGTTTTCAGACAGATAATGTCACAACTGTGGCATATGTCAATCATCCGGGTGGGACTCACAGTCCTCAAGCTATGAAAGAAGTATCTTGGATACTTACTTGTGCGGAATCCATCTCCTGTCTAATTTCTGCGGTTCATATCCCAGGTATAGACAATTGGGAAGCGGATTATCTCAGTCGCCAGACTTTACATCCGGGAGAGTGGTCTCTTCACCCAGATGTGTTTTTTCAAATTGTTCAGATGTTGGGGCTTCCAGAAATAGATCTGATGTCTTCTCATCTAAACAAGAAACTTCCCAGGTACTTGTCCAGGGATCCTCAGGCGGAAGCAGTTGATGCATTGACACTTCCTTGGAGTTATCAACCTGCCTATATTTTTCCGCCTCTAGTTCTTCTTCGAAGAGTGATTTCCAAAATCATCATGGAACAATCGTTTGTGTTGCTGGTAGCTCCAGCATGGCCTCACAGGTTTTGGTATGCAGATCTTGTCCGGATGTCCAGTTGCCAACCTTGGCCTTTTTATCTCAAGGTCCGTTTTTCCATCAGGATCTCAAATCATTAAATTTGAAGGTATGGAAATTGAACGCTTAGTGCTTAGTCATAGAGGTTTCTCTGACTCTGTGATTAATACTATGTTGCAGGCTTGTAAATTTGTTTCTAGAAAGATTTATTATCGAGTTTGGAAGACTTACATTTCATGGTGCTCTTCTCATAAATTCTCTTGGCATTCTTTTAGAATTCCTAGAATTTTACAGTTTCTTCAGGATGGTTTAGATAAGGGTTTGTCTGCAAGTTCCTTGAAAGGACAAATCTCTGCTCTTTCTGTCCTATTCAACAGAAAAATTGCTAAACTCCCTGATATTCATTGTTTTCTACAGGCTTTGGTTCGTATCAAGCCTGTCATCAAATCAATCTCTCCTCCCTGGAGTCTTAATTTTTGGTTTTGAAGGCTTTACAGGCTCCTCTGTTTGAGCCTATGCATTCTCTGGACATTAAATTGCTTTCTTGGAAAGTGTTGTTCCTTTTGGCCATCTCTTCTGCTAGAAGAGTTTCTGAATTATCTGCTCTTTCTTGTGAGTCTCCTTTTCCGATTTTTCATCAGGATAAGGCGGTTTTGCGGACTAAATTTACATTTTTACCTAAAGTTGTGAATTCCAACATTAGTAGAGAAATTGTTGTTCCTCCTTTTGTGTCCTAATCCTAAGAATTCTCTAGATAGATTTTTTCATTCATTGGATGTGGTAAGAGCTTTGAAATATTATGTTGAAGCTACTAAAGATTTCAGGAAGACTTCTAGTCTATTTGTTATCTTTTCTGGTTCTTGGAAAGGTCAGAAGGCTTCTGCCATTTCTTTGGCATCTTGGTTAAAGCTTTTGATTCATCATGCTTATTTGGAGTCGGGTAAATTCCCGCCTCAGAGGATTATGGCTCATTCTACTAGGTCAGTTTCCACTTCCTGGGCTTTTAAGACTGAAGCTTCTGTTGATCCGATTTGCAAAGCAGCAACTTGGTCTTCTTTGCATACATTTACTAAATTCTACCATTTTGATGTTTTTTTTTCTACTTCAGAAGCAGTTTTTGATAGAAAAGTTCTTCAGGCAGCTGTTTCAGTTTGATTCTTCTGCTTATTTCAGTTTTTTTCATTATAAAGATTAAAACTTTTGATTTGGGTTGTGGATTAATTTTTTTCAGCGGAATTGGCTGTCTTTATTTTTTATCCCTCCCTCTCTAGTGACTCTTGCGTGGAGTTCCACATCTTGGGTATTTGCTATCATGGACTCTTGCCAATTACATGAAAGAAAACATAATTTAGGTAAGAATTTACCTGATAAATTCATTTCTTTCATATTGGCAAGAGTCCATGAGGCCCACCCTTTTTATGGTGGTTATAATTTGTTTTGTATAAAGCACAATTATTCAAATTCCTTGTTGCTTTTTACTCCTTTCTTTTTTACCCCACTTCTTGGCTATTGGTTAAACTGAATTGTGGGTGTGGCGAGGAGTGTATTTATAGGCATTTTGAGGTTTTGGAAACTTTGCCCCTCCTGGTAGGATTGTATATCCCATACGTCACTAGCTTATGGACTCTTGCCAATATATAAATGTTATTGTTTTCTCTAACAAATTCAAATTAGCTATACAAGGCAATTATTAGTAATTAGTGCACATAATTGTCCTTTCCCATTGGCTGCTTATTGGTTTTTACTTATTTGTTTATGAAAAGCCTAGCCTGAAAAAAACATGTAACATTTAGGTCCCTGCATATTTGCCTAGGTTCAGTGTAGGAAAAACAGATATTCCAGAATAATCTTAGATTAGTTTGGGCATGCTACTTCAGATGAATTTGCTTTGAGTGAATTAAAATGCTGATGGGCAGGATGCCAAAACAATAGAGTTGAGAATGCTTTTGAACTTCAGACTCAGAAATATATTTGTGTGCACTGTGTATGTGTGATATATATCTGAGCACTCACCCGTATAAAGCCAAAGATAAATTGTAATAATCTTAATTCTCAACACACAGCAACAAAGTCCTCCTTTTTAAAGGGGCGGTATACTCTAATTTTCAGATAACTGCAAGTAATAGACACTACTATAAAGAATATGCACAAATACTAATCTAAAAATCCAGTATAAAACCTTTTAAAAATGTACTTAGACCCACCCCTATATCTATATCTATCTCCATAGCCCTGAGTTTACGCCGGGGTCAGGTTCCAGAAGGAATGGTATTAAATTGAAACCCAGTTTATAATGTAAGTCATTTGGAAGTGAGGGAGTTAGGTTCCAGGTCCCTCTCAAAATTGTCATAAGTAACACCTAATACATTATTTTTAAAGCTTTGAAATGAAGACTTTAAATGCTAAACAGCATTATAAACCTAATAAAAAAATCACACAACACAGGCTTTACTTGCATTTTTTTGCAAACAGTTCTTTCTATGCATTCCAATCTGGACTGATTTATAGACAGGAAGATCTTGTTCCTTTTTGAAAGCTGCTCGATAGCTCAAGTCTAGCTAGCCACACTGATTAATTTCAGCCTGCTTGTGTGCTTGGCTTGCATATCTTTGCTGGAACACAAGCGGACAGCTCCACCTACTGGCTATTTTAATCAATGCACTGCTTCTCAGTGTTTTTCAATAGCGGTCACATGACTGTAAAAAAAGGTTGTTATTCTGAAACGGCGCAAACTGAACCGTTGTAAACCGAGGGCCACCTGCATATAAAAAAAAAAGTTAATTTCCCTCTGACATTGTTACAATCTACTCTGACTTTTTTTTTTTTCTCTCTGTTAATCCTATGTATACAAAAGTATTAGGTTGCATGTATGAGCTCTAGATATTGTCTAAATAACATGTTCTTGTTTACAGTTGGTCCCATTCCCTCTCCCAACTGTCCCATTTTACAGATGCAAATGATAAAATATTACGAAACCCAAACCTTTTCTGGTGTAAAACAGTTTATATAAAGGCTTTTGTACTGGTACACTAATCAAACATCAATTTTATAGATTTGTCTTGCACATAGTCACTTAAAGTAACAACTAACGTTATTATTATGACTCCTATGTCTGATTTATACATCTGGCAAACAGTGCAAACTGATTGCAGACATTGCTGTTAAGAATCAGAATACATTTTCTTATGATTATAAAACTGTATTAATTGTGTTATGTTTTTTTTTTTCCCCCTAGTTTATGGGCTACAGACCATTATCAGCCTCTACGTATCTTTGCTGGTCATCTTGCTGATGTAATATGCACGCGTTTTCACCCAAACTCAAATTACATTGCCACGGGTTCAACTGACAGAACTGTCAGGGTATGGGATGTATTAAATGGGAATTGTGTTCGAATCTTCACTGGACATAAGGTACATTTTATTTTCAGGTAAAGTTATTAAAGAGGTGCCTAACTTTATTAAAAGGACAGTCTAGTCAACATTAAACTTTTAGGATGATTCAGATAGGGCATACAATTTAAAAGAACTTTCCAATTTACTTTATCATCAAATTTGCTTTGTTCTTTTGGTATTCTTTGTTGAACCCTAAACCTAGTAAGCTCGTATGCTAATTTCTAAGCCCTTGGAGGCCTGCTCTTTCTTAATGCATTTTGACAGCTAGACAACGCTAGTTCATGTGTGCCATATAGATAACATTTTGCGAGTTAGTTATGAGTCAGCACTGATTGCCTAAAATGCAAGTCTGTTTAAAAAAAAAAAACCTGAAAGGAGGCAGTCTGCAGAGTCACTGATGCAAGGTAATTGGAGGATAAAGTGTTTTAATATAACAGTGTTGGTTATGCAAACTGGGGAATAAATAATAAAGGGATTATATATATATATTTTTAAGTAATAATAAATTCTGGAGTAGGCAGTCCCTTTAACACTTAAAGGGATACTAAATCCAAAAATTTTCTTTAATGATTCAGATAGAGCATGCAACTTTCTAATTTACTCCTATTTTTCTTTGTTCTCTTGCTATCTTTATTTTATTTTTTTAATGCAGGAATGTAAAGCTTAGGTGCCTGTCCATTTTTGGTTCAGAACCTGGGTTACTCTTGCTTATTGGTTGGTTGAATGCAGTTGCCAATAAGCAAGCGCTATCCAGGGTGCTGAACCTAAAATGGGCTGGCTCTTAAGCTTTATATTCTTGCTTTTTATAGCTAGAGAACGAAGAAAAATTGATAATAGGAGTAACTTAGAAAGTTGCTTAAAATTTTTTTTTTTTTTTTTTTTTTTTTTTTTGTAAACCAGTTATACTGAGCCCACTGTTTGCTTTCTCGGGTCATACCACTGGCTAATATTCCATTATATAGATCACATAACATTCTGAACAGTCTATTTGAATTTTAACTGCCACTGTTATTGATGCAGATTGCTGTTTTTTTCCAGGGACCAATTCACTCAATGGCTTTTACACCAAATGGGAAGTTTCTTGCAACTGGAGGTTCAGACGGGAGAGTTCTTCTGTGGGATATTGGCCATGGTTTGATGATTGGAGAGTTAAAGGGTCACACAAACACAGTCTATGCACTTAAATTTAGCAGAGATGGGGAAATCCTAGCATCAGGTAGGTTTGATTGTTGTACATAATGCAATTAAGAAATTCATATGGCTCTAAGTTTTTACAGATTTAGCGCCTAAAATCCAAACATTTTAAGTTTATATGTTTTTGTTAAATCAAAGTAAACTTAAGAAGAAACAGATTGTGTAAAAAAATAAATAAACCGCAAACAACTTGTTTACTTGCAAAATGAGCACTTAGAAATTCACACTATAGCCCCTGCCCTCATTGTGTTGAGAGCTGACATGTTGGCAAGTTTAGGTTACATTCTGACTGATCTAAGCATGACTAAATCTGTCTCCCTGTTATCTAGTCCTATTTACTTTATAGTAAACCAGCTCATGTTGTTCTAGAAGTTTTGACATCATGCTCCATAAACCTTTCTGGCAGAGACTACACATGCTTTGTAGGGCTGTGGCAGGAAGTAAAAGACACAGAACAAATGAATTTTAAAAAAATCAATTTTTAAAATGAATATATATTGCAATGATTTCTAATTAAGGGACCGTATACACTCATTTTCATATAACTGCATGTAATAGACAATACGATAAAGAATTAGATGCATAGATACTGATATAAAAATCCAGTATAAAACTGTTTAAAAACTTACTTAGCAGCTCTCAGTTTAGCTCTGTTGAAAAGGTAGCTGGAAAGCCCACTACAAGTGGCAAATAAGACACCCCCCCCCTTCTTTTGCATATGGAAAGACCCTTTACACAAACAGGAGCAAGCTGGAGTAGGTATCTCATAAAGGGCTTGGATAGGAGTCTGAAAATCAGAGCAATGTTATTTAAAAATAAGCAAAACTATACATTTAAAAAAAAAAAAAATAACTTTATGGGCTATATAAATCGTCTACAAAACATTTATAAAATGAAAAAATGGGTGTATAATGTCCCTTTAAGTATAAATCCTGCTAAGAGCTTTATTTTATTACAACAATGAAACAGACTGTTTAACATCTCCTTTTTAACATCTAAATTTCCCTGCATTTAACCTTTAAACGCCGTTGCGGCATTCTATTCCGTCCTAACCGCATCAGGCTTTAGCGCCGTTAGGACGGAATAAAACATCCGAGCCGTTTGGCTGTCCTGAAGCCAACGGCGCTTCCTGGATGGAATTGCGGTCTGGAGAGCGTGCCTAGCTTCATAGGGACACGCCCCTGACCTGATCCCATCATTGAAATCTCTTGATCATGTGCACTATTGCGGGATTTCAATTTGTCTACATTGGAACGTTGTTCCGATGTAGACAAAATGATTGTCATGAATGGGTTAAGGGAGACACACAATGTGTTTATAGTAGAAAACATATGTACTATTTTGCCATTTTTCTTGAAATTTAAATTGTGGCATTTCCAATGCCCCCAGAACAGGGTTGACTGTATTCTTTAAAAGTCTAAACTCTGACCCTACCCAATTAGAAGCAATTGCTTCCTCAGTGCAGTAACACCTTTAAATCTCTTCCTAATTGGCCATGGCAAAGGAGAGGACACTTGCACAAAGCAGGGGGTGTGTCCCATGACTGCAAAACAGTGAAAAACTTAAAGGGACAAGTGAACTTTATATGTTTTTGTTTAAAAAGATAGATAACACATTTTACTATCCATTCTCTAGCTTTGCACAACCAACATTGTTTTATTAATATACTTTATAACCTCTAAATCTCTGCCTGTTTGTAAGCCCCTGTAGGCTTCCCCTTTTCTCAGTGCATTTTATTAGCTTTTCACAGCTATACGTGCTAGTTTGTGTGTGTGCAATATAGATAACATTGTGCTCACTCCTGTGGAGTTGCACATGAACCAGCATTTACTGGCTAAAATGCAAAGTCTGCAGAGGCCTAAATACAAGGTTATCGGAGAGGTAAAAAGTATAACTGTTGGTTATGTAAAACTGGGGATTTATTTATTTTTTAAGCAACAAATTTTTTTATTTTTTTTTCAAGTAGACTGTCCCTTTTTAAACAATGTTTTACTTCTATTTAATATTTTCTTTCATGTAATTGGCAAGAGTCCATGAGCTAGTGACGTATGGGATATACAATCCTACCAGGAGGGGCAAAGTTTCCCAAACCCCAAAATGCCTATAAATAACACCCCTCACCACACCCACAATTCAGTTTTACAAACTTTGCGCTAAGATTTCTACGTTGACATGCGCTTCTCAGCATTTTGAAGCCTGATTCCTCTCAGAGTACAGTGAATGTCAGAGGGATGTGAAGGGAGTATCACCTATTGAATGCAATGGTTTTCCTCACGGGACATCTATTTCATAGGTTCTCTGTTATCGGTCTTAAAGATTCATCTCCTATCTCCCTTTTCAGATCGACGATTATACTCTCATATTCCATTATCTCTACTGATAACAGTTTCAGTACTGGTTTGGCTATCTGCTATATGTGGATGGGTGTCTTTTGGTATGTATGTTTTCATTACTTAAGACACTCTCAGCTATGGTTTGGCACTTTGAGTATTTATATAAATTTCTAAATATATGTATTGTACTTATATTTGCCATGATTCAGGTTTTCAGTATATTTCCTTTTGCAGACTGTCCGTTTCATATCTGGGAAATGCTTTTTTTTTAGGAAAAATGTATTTCTTACCTGGGGTATAGTCTTTTTCAAATTGACTTTTTTTTTTTTTTAAATTTGCGGGCAGAATTAGGCTCGTGAGGGCGCAAAATGCCAGTTTATTGGCGCGAGATTTATTTGGTGCAAAGTTACGTTCGTTGACCAAAATTCGTCATTTCCGGCGTCTTAGTCAACGCCGAGTCTTTCACAAGGTTGCGTCATCTGTGACGCAAGTGTCATTTCCGGACGTTTTTGGCGCCAAAAATATTTTTCTGTTTGTTGTGCGTTTTATACTTGGCGCCAAATATTTTCACTATTTAAGATCCTATTCCTATATGCCTCTTGCCTTTCTTTTTTTCTATCAGAGGGCTATGCTGTTTGCATTTTTTTCCCATTCCTGAAACTGCCATATAAGGAAACTGATAATTTTGCTTTATATGTTTTTTTTTTTTCTCTTACATTTGCAAGATGTCTCAAAAATCACTGTTGGAACCCTGTTGCCTGATAACAGTTCTACCAAAGCTAAGTGCATTTGTTGTAAACTTGTGGTTATATCTCCTGCTGTGGTTTGTAATAGTTGTCATGATAAACTTTTACATGCAGAGAATGTATCCATCAGTAGTAGTTCATTACCTGTTGCTGTTCCCTCAACATCTTATGCACAAGATACACCTGTAAATTTTAAAAGAATTTATTTCTGATTCTATTCAGAAGGCTTTGTCTACCATCCCACCTTCTAATAAACGTAAAAAGTCATTTAAAACTTCTCATAAAGTTGATGAAATTTCAAATGTCCGGCAACATGCTGAATTATCCTTCTCTGATGGGGATCTATATGGTTCAGAAGATCCTGCCTCGGATATAGACACTGACAAATCTTATTTATTTGATATGGAGTATATTCGTTCTTTGTTAAAAAACAAAAAAAAGTGATTACATTGGATATGGAGGAAACTAGTCCTCTTGATATTAAAACGAGTAAACTTTTTTTAAATTCTTTTTATAAACCTCCTGTGGTTTTTCCAGTTCCTGATGCTATTTCTGATATGATTTCTAAGGAATGGAATAGGCCTCGTACTACTTTTATTCCTTCTTCAAGGTTTAAAAAAAAATTGTATCCTTTGCCAGCAGTTACTTTAGAGTTTTGGGAAAAGATCCCCAAAGTTGATGGGGCTATCTCTAATATTGCTAAACGTACTACTATTCCTACGGAAGATAGTACTTCTTTTAAAGATCCTTTAGATAGGAAACTTGAATCTTATCTAAGGAAAGCCTGTTTATATTCAGGTAATCTCAGGTCTGCAATTTCTTTGGCTGATGTTGCAGCTGCTTCAACTTTTTGATTGGAAACTTATGCGCAACACGTATTGGATCAAGATTCTCTTTTCTAGACAAGCCATTACAAATTTGTTGCTCTTCCTTTTGGCTTAGCGACAGCTCCAAGAATCTTTTCAAAGGTTCTCAGTGCTCTACTCTCTAATCAGAGAGCGGGTATTGCTGCGTTTCCTTATTTGGCAGATATCTTGGTACTTGCTCAGTCTTTACGTTCTGCAGAATCTCACACGAATCAACTAGTGTTGTTTCTTCAAAAACATGGTTGGAGGATCAATTTGCCAAAAAGTTCTTTGATTCCTCAGACAAGGGTAACCTTTTTAGGTTTCCAGATTCAGTGTCCATGACTTTGTCTCTAACGGACAAGAGACATTTAAAATTGGTTACGGCCTTTAGACTGCACAACCCACCAGTAAAAGAACAGAACTGGAATGCATTTTAATTGCGCTTAATGGGGCATCTGCCAAGAAAATACTAGATTTAGTGGGCAGTCGGGTAGATTTGAAAATCAGCACCTATAAGGAGGGGTTATTAAAGGGACACTAAAACCATTTTTTTTTCTTTCATGATTCAGATAGAACATGCCATTTTAAACAACTTTCTAATTTACTCTTATCAATTTCTTTGTTCTCTTGCTATCTTTATTTAAAAAGCAGGAATGTGATGCATAGGAGCTGGCCCATTTTTGGTTGAGAACCTGGGTTATGCTTGCTTATGGGTGGGTAAATTTAATTCTCCAATAAGCAAGAGCTATCCATGGTGCTAAACCTAAAATGGACTGGCTGCTATGCATCAGTCCTGCTTTTTTAAATAAAAATAGCAAGAGAACGAAGATTTTTTTTATAATAGGAGTAAATTGGAAACTTGCTTAAAATGTCATGCTCTATCTGAATCATGAAAGAAAATATTTAGGTTCAGTGTTCCTTTTAAGGACTGACTTAAAGGGACAGTATACTATAACCTTTTTTTCTTTAATGTATTTCTGACAAATTCTTACACAACTGCAGAGTATAGAATGTATGAGAAATTGCATTTTCGTGTATATGAAATTGATGGTTTTGTGCTTTGAAACCACAGCCTATTACAGTGGGTTGAGTTTGTAGGTAAAATATTTCAGTATCACTTTGTGTACACACACACATCCTTATCTGTATGTAAACTAAAGCCCAATACTTAAGAGAACAATTGAAAATTATTTTATTTTTCTTCTGCTTGCTGTGTTTAAACAGCCTAGACTTAAAGGGACAGTATACTAAATGTTTTTTTCCTTAATGTGTTTCCAATTAATTTTACCAGCTGCAGAGAATAAAATGTATGAGATTTGCTTTTTTTTTTTAAGGCTTAGTTGTGTATATGAATTAGCTGATTTTGTGTTTTGAAGCCACAACCAAATAAAATGGGTTGTGATTGTAGGTATAATCTGTTATCATTACTTTATCACATTGTGTACATATACCTGCTTCTTTATTTTAGATCTGTCCATAAACCAATCACTAATACTTGGAGAGAACAATGGAAAATTATTTCTTCCTTAACACAGCTTGGCCTTGAGGTCAAAAACCTTCAGGATGGGTGGGGATAACACAGACTAAATACACTAATTCAAATACCAATATATGGATAGTGAAAATACTTGTAAACAATTTAATACACTCCAGCAGGTAAAGTGTATAAATGGGAACAAATTAAAGGCGAGACATTGAGTAAACTGTCCCTTTAAGACCAGAAAAAGTTCAGTATAGGTGGGTATACCACAGACTAAATAAACTATTTCAAATACCTAAATAAAGGTAAACATGCAGCTTGTAAAATTTAATAGACTCCAGCAGGAACAAATTAAGAGAACATTTTTGGGTAAACTGTCCCTTTTAAGCCTGTTTGATCAGTGTTCTCCCCAGGACCTTTTCTCTTAAGTGTAGTCAGTCCACGGGTCATCCATTACTTATGGGATTATATCTCTTCCCCAACAGGAAGTTGCAAGAGGATCACCCAAGCAGATCTGCTATATAGCTCCTCCCCTCACATGTCATATCTAGTCATTCTCTTGCAAGCTAACTAAAGATAGGTTGTTGTGAGAGGTCTGTGGTGTTTTTAAACTTAGTTTATTTCTTCAATCAAAAGTTTGTTATTTTAAATGGCACCGGAGTGTGCTGTTTGTTTCTCAGGCAGCATTAGAAGAAGAATCTGCCTGCGTTTTCTATGATCTTAGCAGACGTAACTAAGATCCACTGGCTGTTCTCGCACATTCTGAGAAGTGAGGTAACTTCAGAAAAGGGGAATAGCATGCAGGGCCCCCCTGCAAACGAGGTATGTGCAGTAGATTATTTTTCTAAGCAATGGAATTGACTGAGAAATTACTGCTGATACCAATGTAATGTAAGTACAGCCTTAAATGCAGTGGTAGCGACTGGTATTAGGCTGAGGAGTGTGTGTACACTGAAGTATTTTTCTAGGGAATGGAATTTGACTCAGAAAATACTGTTAATACTGAAGTAATGTGTGAGCCTTAACTGCAGTAAAAGCGACTGGTAGCAGGCTTATTAATAACACTTCATAACTTTTAAAATGTATGTTCAAAACGTTTACTGGCATGTTAATTGTTTTTTGTGAGGTACTTGATGATAAAACTTATTGGGGCATGATTTTTACCACATGGCTAACTTTTGTTTCTGCATAGAAACAGTTAACTGAGCTTCCCCACTGTTGTAATATGAGTGGGAGGGGCCTATTTTAGCGCTTTTTTTTTAGCAGTAAAAATTCAGTCACAATCTTCCTACTTCATCCTCCATGATCCAGGACGTCTCTAGAGAGCTCAGGGGTCTTCAAAATTCATTTTGAGGGAGGTAATCAGTCACAGCAGACCTGTGACAGTGTGTTTGAATGTGATAAAAACGTTAATTATTAAATTGTTATCCGTTTTTGGGTATTAAGGGGTTAATCATCCATTTGCTGGTGGGTGCAGTCTTTTGCTAACTTAATACATTTACTGTGAAAATTTGGTTGCTATAACTAATTTGGTTCATTGTTATTTCAACTGTGACAGCTTTTTGTGCTTCTTAAAGGCACAGTAGCGTTTTTTATATTGCTTGTAAATTTATTTGAAAAGTATTTTCCAAACTTGCTAGTCTCATTGCTAGTCTGTTTAAACATGTATGACACAGATGAATCTGTTTGTTCACTATGTATGAAGGCCAATGTGGAGCCCCATAGAAGATTGTGTACTAAATGCATTGATGTAACTTTGAATAAAAGTCAGTCTTTACATGCAAAGAAATTATCACCAGACAATGAGGGGGAAGTTATGCCGACTAATTCTCCTCACGTGTCAGTACCTTCGCCTCCCGCTCAGGAGGTGCGTGATTTTGAGGCGCCAAGTACATCAGGGAGGCCCTTACAAATCACTTTGCAAGACATGGCTACTGTTATGACAGAAGTATTATCTAAATTGCCAGAATTAAGAGGCAAGCGTGATAGCTCTGGGTTAAGGACAGAGCGTGCTGATGATGTGAGAGCTATGTCTGATACTGCGTCACAATTTGCAGAACATGAAGACGGAGAGTTTCATTCTGTGGGTGACGGATCTGATCCAGGGAGACTGGATTCAGAGATTTCTAATTTTAAATTTAAGCTTGAGAAGCTCCGCATATTGCTAGGGGAGGTATTAGCGGCTCTGAATGATTGTAACACGGTTGCAATTCCAGAAAAATTATGTAGGTTGGATAGATACTATGCGGTACCGGTGTGTACTGACGTGTTTCCTATACCTAAAAGGCTTACAGAGATTATTAGCAAGGAGTGGGATAGACCCGGTGTGCCTTTTTCCCCTCCTCCCATATTTAGGAAAATGTTTCCTATAGACCCCACCACACAAGACTTATGGCAGACTGTCCCTAAGGTGGAGGGAGCGGTTTCTACTTTAGCTAAGTCACTATCCCGGTGGAGGATAGTTGTGCTTTTTCAGATCCAATGGATAAAAAATTAGGTTACCTTAAGAAAATGTTTGTTCAACAAGGTTTTATCTTACAGCCCCTTGCATGCATTGCGCCTGTCACTGCTGCGGCGGCGGCATTCTGGTTTGAGTCTCTGGAAGATCCCATTCGCACAGCTCCATTGGATGAAATTATGAACAAGCTTAAAGCACTTAAGCTAGCTAACGCATTTGTTTCTGATGCCATCGTAATTTTAACCAAGCTTACGGCTAAGTACTCCGGATTTGCCATCCAAGCGTGCAGAGCGTTATGGCTTAAATCCTGGTCAGCTGACATGACTTCTAAATTGCTTAATATTCCTTTCAAAGGGCAGACCTTATTCGGGCCCGGCTTGAAAGAAATTATCGCTGACATTACGGGAGGTAAGGGCCATGCTCTACCTCAGGACAGGGCCAAATCAAAGGCCAAACAGTCTAATTTTCGTGCCTTTCGTAACCTCAAGGCAGGAGCAGCATCAACTTCCTCCGCTCCAAAACAGGATGGAGCTGTTGCTCGTTACAGACAGGGCTGGAAAACTAACCAGTCCTGGAACAAGGGCAAGCAGGCCAGAAAACCTGCTGCTGCCCCTAAGACAGCATGAAGAGAGGGCCCCCTATCCAGAAACTGATCTAGTGGGGGGCAGACTATCTCTCTTAGCCCAGGCTTGGGCAAGAGATGTCCAGGATCCCTGGGCGTTGGAGATCACATCTCAGGGATATCTTCTGGACTTCAAAGCTTCTCCTCCACAAGGGAGATTATCTTTCAAGGTTATCAGCAAACCAAATAAAGAAAGAGGCGCTTCTACGCTGTGTACAAGACCTCTTACTAATGGGGGTGATCCACCCAGTTCCGCAGACGGAACACGGGCAGGGATTCTATTCAAATCTGTTTGTGGTTCCCAAGAAAGAGGGAACCTTCAGACTAATCTTGGACTTAAAGATCCTAAACAAATTCATAAGAGTTCCATCATTCAAAATGGAAACTATTCGAACCATCCTACCCATGATCCAAGAGGGTCAGTACATGACCACTGTGGACTTAAAGGATGCCTACCTTCACATACCGATTCACAAGGATCATTATCGGTACCTAAGATTTGCCTTCCTAGAAAATTTACCTGACGGAGGCCAGGTTATCAAAACTTCTAACTGCTTGCCGTGCCCTTCATTCCATTCCACACCTGTCAGTAGCTCAGTGCATGGAAGTAATCGGCTTAATGGTAGCAGCAATGGACATAGTACCATTTGCGCGACTGCATCTCAGACCGCTGAAATTGTGCATGCTAAGTCAGTGGAATGGGGATTATTCAGATTTGTCCCCTCTAATAAATCTGGACCAAGAGACCAGAGATTCTCTTCTATGGTGGCTTTCTCGGCCCCACCTGTCCAAGGGGATGACCTTTCGCAGGCCAGATTGGACGATTGTAACAACAGACGCCAGCTTTCTAGGTTGGGGCGCAGTCTGGAATTCCCTGAAGGCTCAGGGATCATGGACTCAGGAGTAGAAACTCCTCCCAATAAATATTCTGGAGTTAAGAGCAATATTCAATGCTCTTCTAGCTTGGCCTCAGTTAGCAACTCTGAGGTTCATCAGATTTCAGTCTGACAACATCACGACTGTGGCTTACATCAATCAAGGGGGAACCAGGAGTTCCCTAGCGATGTTGGAAGTCTCAAAGATAATTCACTGGGCAGAGTCTCACTCTGGCCACCTGTCAGCAATCTACATCCCAGGCGTGGAGAACTGGGAGGCGGATTTTCTAAGTCGCCAGACTTTTCATCCGGGGGAGTGGGAACTTCATCTGGAGGTCTTCCCTCAACTGATTCATCGTTGGGGCAAACCAGATCTGGATCTCATGGCGTCTCGCCAGAACGCCAAGCTTCCTCATTATGGATCCAGGTCCAGGGACCCGGGAGCGGCGCTGATAGATGCTCTAGCAGCCCCTTGGGTTTTCAAGATGGCTTATGCGTTTCCGCTGCTGCCTCGACTGATTGCCAAGATCAAACAGGAGAGAGCATCAGTGATTCTGATAGCGCCTGCGGGGCCACGCAGGACCTGGTATGCAGACCTAGTGGACATGTCGTCCTGTCCACCATGGTCTCTGCCTCTGAGGCAGGACCTTCTAATTCAGGGTCCTTTCAACCATCCAAATCTAATTTCTCTGAGGCTGACTGCATGGAGATTGAACGCTTGATTCTATCAAAGCGTGGCTTCTCTGAGTCTGTTATTGATACCCTAATACAGGCTATGAAACCTGTTACCAGACGAATTTACCATAAGATATGGAGTAAATATTTGTATTGGTGCGAATCCAAGAGTTACTCATGGAGTAAGGTTAGGATTCCTAGGATATTGTCTTTTCTACAAGAGGGTTTAGAAAAGGGCTTATCCGCTAGTTCGTTAAAAGGACAGATTTCTGCTCTGTCTATTCTTCTACACAAGCGTCTGGCAGAAATTCCAGACGTTCAGGCTTTGGCTAGGATTAAGCCTGTGTTTAAGACTGTTGCTCCGCCGTGGAGCTTAAACTTAGTTCTTAACGTCCTGCAAGGCGTTCCATTTGAACCCCTTCATTCCATTGATATTAAGCTGTTATCTTGGAAAGTTCTGTTTTTGATGGCTATTTCCTCAGCTCGAAGAGTCTGAGTTATCTGCCTTACATTGTGATTCTCCTTATCCGATTTTTCATTCAGACAAGGTAGTTCTGCATACTAAACCTGGGTTCTTACCTAAGGTAGTTTCTAACAGGAATATCAATCAAGAGATTGTTGTTCCATCTTTGCGTCCTAACCCTTCTTCAAAGAAGGAACGACTTTTGCATAATCTGGACGTAGTCCGTGCCCTGAAGTTCTATTTGCAGGCAACTAAAGATTTTCGTCAAACTTCTTCCCTGTTTGTCGTTTACTCTGGACAGAGGAGAGGTCAAAAGGCTTCGGCTACCTCTCTCTCTCTTTTTGGCTTCGTAGCATAATACGTTTAGCCTATGAGACTGCTGGACAGCAGCCTCCTGAAAGAATTACAGCTCATTCTACTAGAGCTGTGGCTTCCACCTGGGCCTTTAAAAATGAGGCTTCTGTTGAACAGATTTGCAAGGCTGCGACTTGGTCTTCACTTCACACTTTTTCAAAGTTTTACAAATTTGACACTTGCTTCTTCGGAGGCTATTTTTGGGAGAAAGGTACTTCAGGCAGTGGTTCTCTCCGTTTAAAGTTCCTGCCTTGTCCCTCCCTTCATCCGTGTACTTTAGCTTTGGTATTAGTATCCCATAAGTAATGGATGACCCGTGGACTGACTACACTTAAGAGAAAACATAATTTATGCTTACCTGATAAATTTATTTCTCTTGTAGTGTAGTCAGTCCACGGCCCGCCCTGTCTTTTAAGGCAGTTCTAAATTTTTAATTTAACTCCAGTCACCACTGCACCATATGGTTTCTCCTTTCTCGTCTTGTTTCGGTCGAATGACTGGATATGACATGTGAGGGGTGGAGCTATATAGCAGATCTGCTTGGGTGATCCTCTTGCAACTTCCTGTTGGGGAAGAGATATAATCCCATAAGTAATGGATGACCCGTGGACTGACTATACTACAAGAGAAATAAATTTATCAGGTAAGCATAAATTATGTTTTTTTAATGGGTGCCCCACCTAGCTGATCCCTAAATTAATCTGATATTTTTCAATGTTTTATTTCTCAAATTATAATTAAAGGGACATAAAACAAGTTGGGATAGAGACATATGTATGTTATATTATGCAATTTGTGCATTGGATAGTAAAAGTTATATTAGAAAGTATTTTACTGCTCCCACCCTGCTACTTTAATGCTGGCTACAAATGGGGAAAACTGGATAATTATAAACTATGCATTGCTTAAAGGGACATGAAATCCCAATTTTTTCCTTTTAGGATTCACATAATATACCATGTTAACAACTTTCCAATTAACTTCTATTTAATTTTCTTTGTTTAGTATCAGTTTAAAAAGAAAACCTAGATAGAAACAGGAGCAGCAATGTACTACTGGGAGCTAGCTGATTAGTACCTGCATATGCTTTTTTTGTTGTTGCCAGCTAGCTCCTAGTAATGCATTGCTGATCCTTCAACAAAAGGATACCAAGAGAATGTTGCAAATTTTACAATAGAAGTAAATTTGAAAGCTATTTAACATTTTATCCTCTGTATGAATCTTGTAAACATTTTTGTCCCTTTAAATTTTTATTACAGGATTAGTTTTGTTATATTGTGAAAAGTAGCGTTTGTTTATTTTAAACTATTTGCCAGTGTCTAAGGCTGATCATTTTTGTGTTTGTTTTTCCCCCCTTCCCTCTCCATTATAGGTTCTATGGACAATACAGTTAAATTATGGGACTCTACAAGAGCTTTTGAAGACTTGGAGACGGATGATTTTACAAGTTCAACTGGGCATATAACCTTACCAGACAATTCCCATGAGTTAATGCTTGGGTCCTTTTTGACTAAATCTACTTCCGTTGTACACCTGCACTTCACCAGGAGGAACTTACTACTTGCTGCAGGAGCATATAGTCCATAAAGCTATAAATGCACTTTGACTTTTGGAAATGTGAATTAAAAGTTCACCTAGCATAAAGTTTTCTTGTCCCATAAAAAGAAAAAGGCACTGTTTCTCAGAAGCTTGTGGGATTGAGAGGTTAAGAGGCTGCATTCTCATTACTTTCAGCTGCTCTCTTTCAACATCACTGTGCAGGCCTTGGGGGCGAGGAACAGTTTTAATAACTTGTGGTAAAAAGCGCACTGCTACAGTTCGATCCTCCAAATGGAAGCAACTAAAGCATTGTAGTAGCCTTAGTGGATAAAGGGAAAGTACAGCGGAGAAAAACAAACACCTTTCCTATAGATTGTGATCACGTTTGTGCCTGGGAGTCTTTACTAGAGAACAAGGAAAACACCAGTAACGAGATACTAATTCAAACATAAAATGCTCTAATTCATTAGTTTTCTGCGCACTAGTGTTGGTTGCTGTAATCACTTGTAAACCCCCACAAACAATGATTGGTGGCTATGTGCATATGCTCTTAAATGGCTTGCTGGTCATGCCCTGCTCAGGAGCTGAATGGCGTTGCTGAACATTCGCTATTAACACAGAAAGGGACACTAGTGCTAAAACATGCTCTAATGAATTTAGATCATTTACATGAGTCTCCCTTCTCAATGTGCAGCGATTGTCAGTCTACCTTTTGAAACGTTGTGTCCATATACACAACATCTATGTCGATGCATAAATGCTATTGTGATTATTTACCACCTATTGCACAGAATCTGTGCCATTAATGTCCTAGAAGAACAGGTCCAGGTGTTAACATGAATAGTAACCATACCACTTTATCAGGGCATTCTGGGTTTACAATTTGAACCTCCGCCGTCATCTTTAGTTGCTATACACCATACTACATGTAAGTTTCTGAACAGACCAATAATACTGAACTATTAACTTTCTACCTCTTCAAGCAGCTTAACCACAAGTCAACTCTTAGGCTACATACTAATGCTGGAGCAATAATGATAGCAGAATGTGCTTGTTTTAAATAGGGACAGACATCAAGGTGACAAGTTACAGTGAAGATTTATTTAAATATATACCTCCAACAGTGCTATGCTGAACTGTTAAGTGAATTACAGGTGGGACATCACTGCCTCCTTTTGTACAGGTTTGTTTTTTTTTTTAAACAATTTTGTAAATAAAAGAATACAAGTCCACAAAACTTATTTTATTGTCAATTGGGATGAGAGTTTCCACATACACAGATGGTTCGTATTCTAGTCATAGGTCCACAGATCCTGCAAACAGAGGGGGAAAAAAAAAGGTCAGGTTCTTAGGCTAAATGGTCAAGAGCACTTACATTTTTGCTAAAGCATAAAAAACAAATATCTTAAAGCTCAAGTATTGTTCCCTGTTGCATTTTTGTAACACAGCCCTGTGAATTAAAGCGATTGTAAACTTTAATAAGCCCAGGATTAATATATAACCTTTAACAGGGGCACTAATTTAACTTTACAGATGCTTATTTTTAATACTTACAATTGCTTTATGGTAAACATAACAGATCCTCGACCCACATCTCCTGCTTTCTTTAGCATATGGTAGACTAATCCGGCTTTCTTCAATTGTTGCGTGCCCCACGAGCTGAATACCAAAGTGGGCACGCAACGATTGGAGGAAGCCAGATTAGTCATCTATATATAGATATATAATAAAGAAAGCAGGTGATGTGGGCAGATGATCAGCGTTGTGTTTACCATAACGCAATGGTAAGTAATAAATTTAAAAAAAAGCGTCTTTTTAAACTTTAAGTGAAGTGCCCCTGTATTTTTAAAAACTGGGCTTTAATTCATTAAAGTTAACAATCCCTTTAAGAACTGATTAGTCACAGGAAAAGGAGAAACAGCAAGGCAATGCAAATTTTGCAAACCAGATTAGTGAGAAATGCTTTTATAACTTTTGTTTCTCTTGCAATTCAGAGCTTGAATGTTTGTTTCATATACATAAACACTCGCATGTCTCTTTTAAAAAAGGGACTGGAAACATTTTATGGGGAAATAAACAGTTTATGAACAATTACATTTTAATGCATTTTGCAAACCTTTCCAGTCTTAAACTTATTAAATCTGTAGTGTTACTACTCCCTTGCCAGAGAGGCTGGAGTGCATTCTACAAAATACAAAACCCCTTACACTCCTACATTCTGCACCACTATCTCTCAATGGCCACAGCAAAGTAAGCAGTCTTCTTTTAAAGAGGCATTATATATTTTAAAAAAGGTAAATTTATGAGAGAGAGAGAAATGTTCAATTGTTTTGGTAAAATAATTCCATTAATCCATGCAAGTTTCTGTAAAATGATTTTGTTAAGACTTCAAAAAAAAAAAATACAAAAAGTTGATAGACCTTAAAGGGACATTTATACACTAGATTTATTTGCATAAATGTTTTGTAGATGATCCATTTATATAGCCTATACAGCGATATATGTGCAATTTAAAATATGGGGAGGTGAAAAGTGAGTTTAAAATCCTCCACTAAATCCAAAATGTAGAGAAAATAACTCATTGTGTAAACCATTAACAAATCAGAAGACTTGCTTTTCACACAAACTCTGGTTACACCATTTCCAATGTTGTGAACCTCATTTGCATATCTCAGCCAGAATCCTTTGCTGCATTGGAAACAGTAATCAGAGTTTCTGTGTGAAAAGTAAGTCTTCTGATTTGTAAATGGTTTACACAGTTATTTTCTCATCTCTCTTTTAAATAACATTGTGCAGATTTTCAGACTCCTAACCGAGCCCCAACGTTTTAGGAGAATTGTGTAAAGTGTCTTCATATGCGGGGGGGGGGCTTCTAAGTTTTTAAACAGTTTTATACTGGATTTTTAGATAGGTATCTGCATATTCTTTATAGTAGGTGTCTATTACATGCAGTTTAAATGAAAATTGGTGTATACTGTCCCTTTAAAGGGACAAACAACAGTTATTTTATGAATCACAGCATACACTAACAACTTTTAGATTTACTTATCAATTTCTTCTTTCTTGGTATCCTTTGTTGAAGGAGCAGCCACCAATCTCAGCAGCTAGTTCCCAAGCCTACCTAGGTATGCTTTAACCCCTTAGTGGGGACTGTTTTGTTTATAGCGAGAAGACCGCACTATTCCAGAATGCCTGCGAGAGGGAGGTCAAAATAGCACGGTCCTGCCTCTCGAGTTGAGACCTGCGCTATTATGGCCTGAAAAAATGTAATCCCATTGTTCACCTGCAAATCTATGTATACAGAATCTCTTACAATGAATAGATTGTTTAGAATGGACTAGATTTGCACAAGAATTAAGGTGAGGAGGAAGGGGTAAGTAGTAAAAAAAATAAGTTAAACCTATTATGCTATTGTTTTAGTTAATTACAAGGATATAAATTATGAACATATTAAACTGAAGACATCGTTAGAAATAAAGTTCACCTCCCAATAACTTCATAATTATCTAAGTTATTTTCTAACTATATGGAAAGTTATTTTAAAAATAAAAACTATTATGTAGAAAATCATGATTTAAAGGGATTGTAAAGTTTGAGGAATAAAAGCCCAGTATTAAATGCACAAAACAGGGGCACTTAAACACCTTTTTTTTTTAATGCTTAGCCTTTTTGTTACGATAAACAGACCGCTGATCCTCCGCCTGCTTCTTCTGTATTTTGCAGATCGATGACTAGTCTAGCTTCCGCCAATCATTGCGTGGCACGCAATTGGCATCCAGCTCGTGGGGCACGCAATGATTAGAGGAAGCCAGATTAGTCATCTATCTGCAAAATACAGAAGGATCGGCCGTTTGTTTACTGTAACAAAAGTATTCATGAAAAAAAAGTGTGTATATAATGAATTAAAGTGGCCCTGTTTTTTTTTTTTTTTTTTAAAGAGTATTTAATACTGAGCTTTAATTCCTTAAACTTTATAAGCAAAGTCTTACTGGAGAGTTAATAAAATCCACCCTGAAAGGAAGCAAAATCAACGTTCAAGAAGCTTTTAAAGGGGGGGGGGGGGGGTCGGTAAAACAATGCATATTTCTCCAACAAGTTCCAAATAATTTTAACAACATTTCTTTTACATGCAAAAGAAAAACCTAAAGCAGTACAAATTTATAGAATCAACCAACAATTGATTACTGGAAAATACATTTTAAAAACATGTGAAAAGGGGACTTGTTCTTGCATTTATCTCCTATACTCTGGACAGATCTAAATTGGCTGCTATTGGATCTTATGCTGCCCAAGCAAACACTAGGTGGAAGGGCAGCATTATGTATCTCTGCATTCACTTTAGCATCTAGAGAGAAATTTCCCCCTTCCTAAAGGGTTAAATTACAAGGAGAAAAAAATAAATAAATGTACCAGTATACATTTTTAAACAAGGATTTTAGATTTGTTTTCAATAGCAATGTTTACTGTCATTTTAACAGCATTTGCTGCTTTTGTATTTTTAGACACCTTACTTGTTTTCATGAAACCCAAAACATTTTAAACAACTTTCCAATTTATTTATTTCTCTTGGAATCCTTTATCAAAAGAGCAGCAACACATTATTGGGAGCTAGTGTAACATATCAGTAAGCCAATGAGGAGGTATATTTGTACATCAATCAGCAGCTAGCTCCTGAGCCTACCTAGGTATGTTTTTCAACCAAAGAATTGAGCAAGTTAGAGAATAAAAAGTAAAGTTATATAAAAAGTATGCTCTATCCAAAACCATTTTTTTGGGGGTTTCATATCCCTTTAAGTTCTACTTTTTTTTTCCACATGATTTTAAAAACAAAACTGCATCTGAGCATGGTCACAAAACAGACTCTAGCCATTATATGGGTTTCTAAGCAACACTTCAAAGGAAAAGCTGCTCCTTGTGGAGTAGTGACAGGAAGTAATAGACTCTGCACACATGAAGTTAAAAATAAATACAGATAGAAAACATTTATCCAGAACTGCTTGGGACTGGAAAAGCTTTGGATTTTGGAATATCTGCATCTCTAAAATGGGACAGTCTGTAGACGATGGAATTAAGTGTAAAACAGTAATCTTATGTTAGACAATATTTACATAGACTACAGTGTATATATATATATATATATATATATATATATATATATATATATATATATATATATATATATATATATATATATATATATATATATATATATATATATATATATATATATATATATATATACACACACACACAACTAAGGTAGTTTTATACCATTAATACACATGGTACCATCAGAAAGGTAATGTTTGATGTATTAAATAAACATTTTATAACACAAAAATCAAACCAAAGACGCAGGCAGAGAAATTTGACAGACAAGCCCCTGTATTCTGGATTTGTTGCCAGTGTAACTGTTGGGAACTTTTTTGCTCCCTAATATGAATGCGCAGGCAGCAGCCTATTGAAATCTGTACTGATCGCCCCATAGACTTTAGTAAGATTGCAGTTAATCATGCAGACAAGGGCTAAACAGCGTTGGCTCCAGGTTTTAAATTTCTAAAAATGTGTAAGTCCTAGGGTTACATTGCATGCATTTTCAATAATTAAAGGGACACTGAACCCATCTTTTTTTCTTTCATGATTCAGATAGAGCATGTAATTTTAAGCAACTTTCTAATTTACTCCTATTATCAATTTCTTCGTTCTCTTGCTATTTTTATGTGAAAATCATGAATGTAAATCTTAGCAACCAGCCCATTTTAGGTTTAGCACCATAGATAGCACTTGCTTATTGGAGGCTGACATTTACCCACCAATAAGTAAGCATAACGCAGGTTCTCAACCAAAAATGGGCCGGCTCCTATGCATCATATTACTGCTTTTTAAATAAAGATAGAAGTAAATTAGAAAGTTGCTTAAAACTGCATGCTCTATCTGAATCATTTAAGAAAAAAAAAAAGTGTTTAGTGTCCCTTTAAATGCAGATGGCAAGTATTAGTTTAGTAAAAATGTTTTACTGCATAAAAGCACTTTATTATAAATGTTGAGACTAGTATCTGTGCATATTCTTTATAGTAGTTATAACATGCAGTTATATGAAAATTGGTGTATACTGTCCCTTTAAGGATTTTTTTACAACAGTTTGGACAGCGTACACTCACTACCAAGTGGCAAAAAAAAATTTTTTAAAAAAAAAATTTGAATTCTAAAAAAGGGACATTCTAATGCAAAAAAAATTATGAACTAAATTTGTCCTAGAGCATGTGATGTTTAACCCCTTTTAGAGGTGTGAGGCAAATATGTAGGTAAAGTCACTGCCCGTGGTTAATGGAACAATTATAACCTCAAACTTTGCTCACCTGTATAATTAAATCACTAAAAAATGTAGTCACTTTCTTATTTGCTAGATTAAAAAAAAACCTTGTATTAAATAAGTTTATTTTTTGAAAAATTATGTTCCTGGATGTATCACTGGTCCATTATCTACCAAAAGATCTGTGGAGAAGGGTGAATTTGATTTGAAGCACTAGTCAGTAACACTGAAGCCAATTTAAATCATGGTTTCTATTTTTAGAACAACAACTTTTCAGATTTTTCCAGTTCTATGAGAGCATTACTGATTTGGTTATATATTGTGAGAGATGCAGAGATAGATCATTGCATTCGGAGGTGAACCATCTTCAGTTTAAACCTTCACATTTGATCAACGTTTCAATTTAAATAGTTTTACTTAAAGGGCCATGACACCCACATTTTTTCTCTCATGATTTAGAAAGAGAATGCATTTTTAAACATCTTTCTAATTTTACTTCTATTATCTAATTTGTTTTATTCTCTTGATATTCTTTGCTGGAAAGCATATCTAGATATGCTCAGTAGCTGCACATAGAAGTCTCATGTGATTGGCTCACCCATGTGCATTGCTTTTTCTTTAAATAAGGATATCTCAAAAATGAAGCAAAATAAATAATAGAAGTAAATTGTAATGTTTAAATTTGTATGTTCTATCTGAATCATTAAAGAAAGATTTTGGGTTTAGTGGCCCTTTAACATTGTTTTGTTATCCTTGCCTCTCCCTCCTCACACTTAGGTCCTTGTGCAGATTTATTCCACTCAAACAATCTCTTCTATTCAGTGAGCTTCCTGAAACTTAGTATGGGTTGATTCTATGTATATAGATTTGCAGGGGAGTAATGGCATTAAAGGGACAGTTAAGTCAAAATTAAAACTTTTATGATTCAGAAAGAACATGCAATAGTTAAGTTTTCCAATTACTTATCTAATTTGCGTCACTCTTGGTATCCATTATTGGAAAGGATACATAGGTAACTGAAGCAATGCACTACTGTGAGCTAGCTGCTTGTCACTATCTCACCTTATGTGTTCGGCTAGGCCCCAGTAGAGCATTGCTCTCCTTTAATAAAGGATACCAAGAGAATGAAGCAAATTGGCAATATAAGTAAATCTGAAATATAAATGCTCTATCTAAAACCCTAAACTTTTATTTCATGATTATGTCCCTTTATGGTTTAGTTCTCAACTTTTTATTTTTATAACTTTCTTTGCTATGAAGAGGGGGCATTTTATTTCTGCAGTCAACTCAGTTTTAAAAACTACAAAACAAATTACGTGATAATATCTTAGATATGAAAACTGGCCAAAATAATCTAACAGAAACCACTGAGAGAGCATGAAATTGTGAATGGATTAAAGGAATTAAATTTACAAAAAAAAAAAAAAATTAAAGCTGTGAATATAAACTTATCTATATATCTCAGCATGAACAACCTTTTATATTATAATGAATCTTAAATAGAAAAAATTAAAAGTATACATATTTTTTTTTTTATTGATTTTTCATGCTGCATAGAACATACAATAAAAAAATCCAGTTTACGTCTTATATTTGCTAACATTCTCTAGGCATCCTCTGTTGAAGAAACAAATGCACTGCTGGGAGCTAGCTGAACACATTGGATGAGCCAATGACAAGAAGCATATATGTGCAGCCACCAATCTGCAGATACACTAGTGTGCTGCTGCTCATAAGCCTACCTAGGTATGCTTTTCAACTAAGGATTCATTGAAAATGTGTTTAAAATTGCACTCACTATATGAATCTTGAGTTTACGGTTTCTTTAAAGTGTTTTTTTTCACCCTCTTTATTTTGACTTTTTTTTTTCTATTTGTAATTACGTTAGAGTAATGTCTTACAGAATTAGACACTTACCATTATTTGTCTGTAATTGCAGGCTTCTGTTTCTTTGGTTTAAGTTTGAAGAAAAGTACAAGACTTGCTATTCCTGCATATGTAAGCAGCACACACTAGAAAGAATGGTAGACATAAAAAGTCAGCAAATTAAAGTGAATGTAAAGTTTCATCAATGAACGTGCCCTTGTTTTTAATAGTATTTTTAAAAAAACTGGTCACTATTAAAAACAAGGGCACGTTCATTGATGAAACTTTACATTGCACCATTTGTAGAAATACTTATCTCTCAGTCTTGAAAGACACTCCAGCGCAAGCCTCTTCCTACATCAGCAATGACGATTCCGGCATCCTCCAATCACGGCTTCCCCCTGGGGGGGAAGCATTGCCTAAAGCAATGCCGTGATTGGAGGAAGGCAGGAATTGTAATTTCTGACGAAGGAAGAGGCTTGGTACAGGCGGGGGAAGCGACATTAGCGATCCGGCTTTCAAGGCGATGAGGTATTTCTACAAAGTTGGTGCAATGTAACGTTTCATCAATGAAAGTGTCCCTGTTTTTAATAGTATTTTTAAAAACCAGGCACTACTTGATGAAACTTTACGTATATACCTTCACACACACTGCAATGTGCAACTTATCTTATACATACATTTCGCCGGCCTGTAATTGTGTATGCATTGAAGTATTTCTGGATACCAGTGAACTGATGGTGAGTTCCTGCATCGTGTCCTCCCATGTTTGATTCTAAATTAGAGAGAGAAAAAAAAAAAAAATGGATTACAAACATCACATTCTTCAGTTAAATATCCTAATTCTGCCACTAAGTAACAGGTGGCCAAGAAATATGATGTTCCTTAGACTCAAAGAAGGATTTTAGACTCTGCTTCCTAAAAACAGTCTGCAGTTATTTGTAGTGCATCAATATATTCCACAGTGCTATACAGGGGGTACAATAAATAGTCTGCAGGCAAAAGTCAAAACTGTCCAGGAAATCTTGAAATGGTAGATAAGATTAGTTGCTTCTGCACCTGTTATGTCTAACTTGCTAAGGAACTGATGTGAGTAAGGATCAAGTGAAGAATGTTGTAGGATAGAAAAACATGAGTGAAAGAAATTCAATTTATCATCTACAGCAACCCCCATCCAGAAAAGCAAACCATTAGGCTCCCTGATTTAGAGTCCCCAAGAGACCTATAAGTGCCCCCTGCACCTAAAATTTAACTTGGTGTGGTTGGATCTTTTTCTAGACTATACTGTCCCTTTACAAAAACACAGGTAAATGTCCAAATCTGAAGCTGCAGAGAATTCCTGGTCCTAGGCAGGAAACAGCTGGTGAGCCAATTAATGTGGAGTTGGTGACTAGCTGTGTCCTGCTCAGAAAATTCTAAGTTTGCAGCTCACGAGCAGGACATTACATGCTCTAATTTGTAAGTGCACTACAATGTCCCTTAAAAATTTGCATTTTGTTAGTCAACTAAGAAAACTTTGTCCAGTCAAGAAATGTAACAGTGGTTATATTGTCAGTCTATTTTATTCCTAAAATGTGTACTATAAAGTATTGTTGCACAAAGGGTACCCCTCTGTACCTAGGTAACATTCATACTATGTACTATTAATATTGGTCAGAACAGTCTCAGAATAAAAAGGGAGATGCTATAATAATGTCTAATTTTCCCAGATCATGGGTTTGACACGGCCACTTAGCACCCTTTGCAATTTTCGTTTGATTTACAAACAATTTCTGGGTGTTATGAGCAAAATACATACTCTAGTCTTTTTCTCACCAGCTGCATCTATTTCCCAGTAGGGCATTACTGCTCTGGAGCAGATTTGAATATCCTTTGTTGAAGAAGCAGCAATGCACTTCTGGGAGCTAGCAACAATAGACAAATACGTGCAGATGCCAATCAGCAGATGGCTCCCAGTAGTGTTGCTGCACCTGAGCCTACCTAGGTATGCTTTTCAACTAAAGGACACCAAAAGAACAAATTAAATTAGGTAACAGAAGTAAATTGGAAGGGTGTTTAATATTGCATGCTGTTTCTGAATCATGAAAATTTAACTTTGACTTTACTGTAATTTTAAAGTATCCATTTAAAATAGAAGTCTTCCACCCACATGTATGTGTGTAGCTTTAAAGAGATAGTCTAGTCAAAATTAAACTTTCATGATTCAGATAGAGAATGCAATTTTAAGCACCTTTCTAATTTACTCCTATTATCAAATTTTCTTCGTTCTCTTGGTATCTCTATGTAAGCGGACCATTTTTGGTTAAAGGGACACTGAACCCAAATTTTTTCTATTGTGATTCAGATAGAGCATGCAATTTTAAGCAACTTTCTAATTTACTCCTATTATCAAATTCTTTTCATTCTCTTGGTATCTTTATTTGAAATGCAAGAATGTAAGTTTAGATGCCCGACCATTTTTCCTGGTGGGTAAATTCACCTACCAATAAACAAGTGCTTTCCATGGTCCTGAACCAAAAAAATAGCTTAGATGCCTTCTTTTTCAAATAAAGAAAGCAAGAGAACAAAGAAAAAATTAATAGGAGTAAATTAGAAAGTTTAAAATTGCATGCTCTATCTGAATCACAAAAAAAAATTTGGGTTCAGTGTCCCTTTAAGCACCTGAGTAGCGGCTACATTTAGACACTATTCAAAAAGGGCTACCAGGTTCTGAACAAAAAAAGGGCCGGCTGCCATGCTTACATTCCTGCTTTTTCTACTGAAGATACCAAGAGAACGGAAATTTGATAATAGGAGTAAATTAGAAAGTTTAATTTTGACTACTGTCCCTTTAAGTAACATTTAAATTAGGCTAATTGCAGCAGATTTACTTATACTCTATGCACAGCAAAACTCGTCAATGAAACACTCATTTAGTAAAACCATATTTAATACGTGTATTAGAAAGATGCTTTTCAAAGCAAACACTTGTGGTGTGCATTTCAATTTAACAAGAAAGTCATAAGATGCAGATCATTCTATGATGAGAAAAAAAAAAAAATATGCATGTTTTAAAATACACAGAAAAGTTTTGTCCACAGATGTAGTTCACACATAGAACCTTCACTTGAAGAGGCGTGTCCCCTTATAAATGATGCAGGTGAGGGCCAAACAGCTCTAGCACAGGGGTTTAAAATGCCTCAGCACTGAAGAGGGACAAAAATTAAAATTATACCGTGGCCCATAATTTAAAAAATGATTTTGCTTAAAGGGGCACTGAACCCAACATGTTCTCTTTCGTGATTCAGATAGAGAATGCAATTTTAATCAACTTTCTAATTTACTACTATTATCAAATTTCTTCATTCTCTTGGTAGCTTTATTTGATAAGCAAGAAAGTAAGTTTAGATGCCGGACCATATTTGGTGAACAACCTGGGTTGTTCATACTGATTGGTGGATAAATTTACCCACTAATAAACAAGTGCTGCTCAGGGTCTAAACCAAAAATTGGCTGGCTCCTTAGCTTAGATGCCTTCTTTTTAAAATAAAGATAGCATGAGAACAAAGAAAAATTGATAATAGGAGTAAATTAGAAAGTTGCATGCTCTGATTTATGAGCAAATTTTTTTTGGGTTCAGTGTCCCTTTAAGTTTGTCATCAGTAACATGTCAGGCAACTGCATTACAGACTTGACAGGTTTGTTCCCACAGGGTTGCCCAATATGACTGTCATATTGATAAGAAATGATATAAGCTAATCAAACATTTTGCTTTGTGTAAATTGTTGATAATAAATGTCAGATGCACCCTAAAGTACTTTATTAAAACAGAAAAAAAATACATTACTAACAAGCAGAAATTATGATATTTGACAAGTGCTCCATAAATTATCCTGAATAATTAAAGGGATAGAAAGGTAAAAAATGAGATGTGCATGAGGCATTTTAATTTTAAATAAGATTTTTTTTGCAATATACATTTAATAGCAAAAATCCATCTGGTAAAAGTGATTACCAGTGGCATACGCACATATCCTGTGTCCATGCACCAGTATTCTAATGCCTCACCTCAGAGAGTCAGCAGTAGCTTGTATGACACAAATTATGTCTTTAGATGCAATACACACAACCTCCAGCTCTCTGAGCAGCCATGGTGTTTGAATATTAATTCCCAGGCCCTCACAGGATATGTGCATATGCTGCAGAAAAAAAACCCTGTAATAACTTTAACTATAAGCATTTTTGCTAATAGAAGTACATTACAAAAATGCTTATATTTCAAACGGAGATGCACATTCCATTTTGGCCGTTCTATGCTCAAATTAAATATACAATTGGGAATCTATAATGTTATTATCCTTAGCCCAAATCGTATGAGGATAACATCACAATTTAGAATGTCTAAACAGAAAATAAATTTCCCAACGCGGACTAGATAATGAAATGAGCCTCGTTTAACTATAGTGGCGTTCACTGTTAGAGCAAGGCCATCATCAGACCAGGACACCCTTATATCCTTCACTTGTTTAATGGGAAGGTGAATCCATTCCCCAGAGCTAACTTCCCTTCAAAATCACCGAACAAAAAGCCGTCTAATATCCACTCACAATCCCCCCGAACTCACCTGCCAAGCTCTGTACCAAGGCAATGAATGTCCTTCAAGATCTGCAGAGGCTTCGACTGTAACAAGAAAAATAAGTCCCACCCCTGGATTTCTCTTCCTATTGGCTTTTAGTGATGCCTGTCAGGAAACACGAGGATTCGATTGGATAGGACGTCTGGTTGCTTTACTGAATGGGGAAGGTGACTCATCTGACGTTTCTTTCAGCGACAGGAAGTTCGGACAGTTTGTTGACCTGGAAACTTTAACACTTCCGGATCATTAGTATGGAAGGCCGCACGTGCGTGTGATTGGTGCGTGTTGCTGTGAGGGAGACCGACATTTATATCTGGAGAAAACATTTACGGTAACAGTAGAAATCAATACAGTAGTGACAGCAATGCATAAACCCTTTACCTTCTAATGCGTTTAGAAAAAATCTGCACGTTAAAGCCAAAAGAGGGGTCTATTATTTATCAGGCTATGCCTTGGTTTTATTTAAAGGGACATGAAACCCAAACATTTTCTTTCATGTTTTACATAGAGAATACAATTTTAAACGACTTTCCAATTACTTCTATTATTTAATTTGCTTCCTTCTCTTGTTATCATTTGCTGAAAGTTTTATCTAGGCGAGTTCATGAGCAGCAGAGAAACTAGATTCTAGCTGTTTATTGGTGGCTGCATATATATATTGAATGTGATTGGCTCACCCATGTGTTCAGTTAGCAACTAGTAGTGCATTGCTGCTCCTTCAACAAATTATACCAAGAGAATGAAACAGATTAGATAATAGCAGTAAATTAGAAAGCTGTTTAAAATTGTATTCTCTATCTGAACCATGAAAGAAATTTTTTGGGTTAATGTACCTTTAAACATATCTGCTAACAGGCACTTTAGACTAGGCTTTACCTCACTGCCACCTCTGGGAGTTCAGAATCAGTAATGTTCCATTCTACACAATACATAGAATATGTGACATTCTCCCTAAGTAACGCATAGAATTCTTAACAATCCTATAAAAGTTTCTTATACCTTGAACCAATAACATTCTCCTGACTATGCAATATGTATAAACAATATTCCCCAAATGCGTGTTATTCTTTTAATCAGTAACAATCTTTTAACTGTATGTAATACATAGGGCTAGATTTATCACAGCTGAGACGTACAGGGGCACGTATATGCACCCCTGTACGCCTCAGCTCGCCTGTGGCGGGGCAAAATTACCCGCAGTTAATTAACATTGCACACGAGCGCAATTTTGTGCTCGCATGCAATCCCGCCCCCTGCCCGCGCACAGCCAATCACGTGCGGGCAGGAGCTGTCAGTCTGACCGAGGAGATTGAATTTCGCCACCTTAAAGGTGGCGAAGAGCTTAGTGAAGCAGCGGTCTGGTGACCGCTGCTTGATAAATCACGGCGAGCAAGTTCTTGTGAGAACTTGCAGCCATAGGGGCTTGATAAATCGAGCCCATAGTATCAATAATGTTTGACTTACTTCATATAAACCTGAGTGTAAGTAATATGTAGAATCAATAGTTTTCCTGATTGCATATTAGTATATGGAATCAATAATGCTCTCCTGATTGTACCTGATTAATGAAATCAATAGCGTTCCCCACTTCCCCCGCATGCACAATGTAGAACTTAGTTTTGCATTAAAGTGACATGGACAGATAGCTCAGCTAATGCACTGTGGCTGAGCTCTGTAGGTTGAAGGTTCGATCCCCGACGAGGTCTACTCAGCCTTTCATCCTTCCGAGGTCGATAAAATGAGCAGCGTGTTGAGACCCTTACGGTTGATTAGCCACGCTTTACAAGTATACAATACATTAAAATATAGATTCAGATAGTTTTCAGTTTTAAAAATATTCCTGTTTACTTATTGTCAGGGTGGATTTGATTTAAATCACAATTTAAATCACTAGTCAGTAAGACCGATTTTAAATCATGGTTTTCATTTTTAGAATAATACGTTTTTAGATTATTTTTCCAGTTATATCAAACCATTGCTGATTTGGTTATGTCAGACATACATAAATAGATAATTGAAATTAATGACATTATTTGGACGTGAACTATCTCCAATTTAATTGATTAATCATTCATATTTGATCAACTTTTCGCCTGTACTTTATTGGAAGGAGAAAAATAATGATTACATTAATAACAATTGAAATAGTTTTATTTGACTAAAACAATAATATTATTATTCATTTGTAATGCTTGCCCCACACTCCTCACACTTAGGTCCTTGTGCAAATCTATTCCGCTCCAAATAATCTATTCAGTGAGCTTCTTGAAACTTAGTATGGGCTGATAATGTGTACATAGCTTTGCAGGGGAGTAATGGCATTACAGTGACGGTAAAGACAAAATTAAACTTTCATGATTCAGAAAGAACATGCAATTTCTTACAATGTTCCAATTGACTTCTCTTATCTAATCTGCTTTGTTTTGTTGTTATCCATTGTTGAAAAACCTGCATAGGTAGGCTCAGAAGCAATGCACTACTGTGAGCTAGCTGCTTGTCACTGTCTTAACCAATGTATTCAGCTAGGCCCCAGTAGAGCATTTGCTCTCCTTCAACAAGGATTAAAAGAGAATTAAAGTGAATGTAAACTTTGATGAAAGAGCGCCCGGATTTTTTTAAAAATACTATTGAAAACAGGGGCACTTTCATTCATCAAAGTTTACATTGCAGCGGATTTTACAAATATGGCTTCCTCCAATCACGGCATAGCCTCACCAAATGGACGCTCCTGGCGGGGGGAAGCTGTGATTGGAGGAAGCCGGTTTCGTCATTGCTGACTAAGTACAAAGGACCTTACTCTCTCCCCATTTTAACTTTTGTATTGTTAGCCTACTAGGAGGCTATATAGTTAGTAAGCTTAAGGCCCTGGGTGTAGCGCTCGGTCCACTTCTCCTGTCCCTAAGTACAAAGGACCTGCAGGCGGGGGATTGGCGATCTGGCGTTTCAGGAGAAAAGGGTAAGTATTTGTAAAATCCACTGCAATGTAAACTTTGATGAATGAAAGTGCCGCTCTTTTTAATATTATTTTTCAAAACATGCACTATCTCATCAAAGTTTACATTCACTTTAAGCAAATCTAATAATATGAGTAAATCTGAAAATTGTATGCTCTATTTGAAACTCTATAGTTATCTTTCATGATTATGTCCCTTTTAAGGTCTATCTATTAACTCTGTATGTTAATTTTATAGTTTTTTTACTATGAAGAAGGGGCATGTTATTTCTGCAGATGCAAATTCACGGTTTTGAGAACCACAATACTAATAAGTGATAATAACTTCAAGATAGAAAAAATAATGTGATAGATACTTCTGTGAGAGCATGACATTGTGAATGGATTAGTTTACCAAAAACAAACAAACATTACAGCCATGAATATACACCATCTTGCTATATCATTAAAACAAATCTATATTTCACGATGAATAACCTTTGGATTATAATGTATCTTGAATAGAAACTATCTTTAGATCGATTTTTCTACAAAAAGTATTTTATTTAAAATGATGGTAAATTCAAGCGTTTAACAAATGCTAGGATTTACTATCACTAAAAATAAAGTGTAGTTTCATTCATCAACAAGTGCGAAAAAGGGTGCTAAACTGACCCTTTCTGTGCTGTTGCACAGTGCTAAATTCAGCGGCTCTGGCCGCCCACGGCACAACAATGATCTACCAATGAGTTGCCCCTTGCACCTCTGAACCAATAGCGGTGCGTGCGTACAGAAACCATGTCAGTTGAGACGCACTGCTATTGGTTCAGAGGTGCAAACGTTGCCTCATAGAAGGAGTTCGTTGTGCCGTGAACAGCTGGAGCAGCTGAATTTAGCGCTGTGCATTTGCACTGAAAGGGTGCATTTAGCACCCTTTTTTACATGGTTGATGAATGAAACACCCCTAGTTTTTAGTGATGCTAAATCCTAGCGTTTGTTAAACGCTTGGATTTACCTTCACTTTAAAATCCTGCTTTTTGTTAATTTACTTGGTTCCCCTGGTATCCTTCTGAAACATGGCCCCTTTCCATAAGGGCATACATAAGCACGCTCAGGAATATGCATGTGTGTTGAGCACTATATGACGGCATCGTTTGCAAGAATGTAGCAATGTTATATCCCTGAACCTACCTAGGTGGAAAGAAGATAAGTTTCAATGAAGGCTACAAATAGAAAGAGGTAGATTTAATGCTTTGTTTTAATCGTAAAAGGTTAAAGGTAAGGTAAAGTTGATCACACTACTTAACGCTATGTGTACTAGTATAAAAAAAAAACATAAGTTTCATTCATCATTTTGAAATTATCAACCCGAAATCTACCTTTCTCTACCTTTCAAACATTGTCCATACTCAAATCTTTCGTCCGCCCGACATTTTTGTTTATTTGATTGACATCCGCTTGCTATCTTACTCTCCAATCGGCAGTTTCCCCTTCAGGGGTTTAGCCCATCAATTCCGACGTCACTCGCCGGCTGTGCGCATGCGCCGGACTCGACACAACCCACTTCAACCTGTGCTCGTTCGCGAGTAGCGCATGCGCAGTGCTAGCGGTGTAGCGATCGTTTTGTTTTGATTCATTCTAAGCAGTTCAAAGATCGCGCCGCAAGTGTGGGTAAGATATCAAGCTCTGTATGTTTAGAATCAACCGCGACATAAAGAATAAATATCTTTTTTTTTGGAGAAAATTATTGCTGTAATTGAAACAATCGGAACAATGTATCTGGCAGCGGGGGAAGTGGCGCATGCGCATACGATTCTGACTCTGAACGCGCATTGCGCTGACGAAAACAAAGGGGTGAGAACGCTTGGTGTAATCAGAGAGATAAACACGGAAGTGGCATGGGGGAGGAGAATTTAATCAAACGGTTTGAAATAAAAAGTTTGGATTACAGGTAAAATAAATAATGTAACACAAAACTAAGTTAGCGACTACCTTATTTTTGAAAATTACTTTCAATATATGGATTTAATAACTAGAAACTTTACCTTACCTTTAACTTTGACTTCCTTCCTCAAGAGTGGATTAAAAGCGATTCATTATCGGTTTTGCATCAGTTCTGTGTCCCTTTTAATTCTTCTGATTAGTGTTCAGAAAGTTGTAACAATGTGCTGCATTGTCTATATATGCTTTTTAAATGGACCTTCAACGCCTCTTGCTTTTGTGTAAAGCATGTTCTTTTCCCACTCTCCCTATGAGGCCAGAAAGCAATTTCGGAAATCTGCAAATGCAGCATTTTGAAAACCCTTTTTACAGATTTTGCCTATTAGCCTCTCTAGGGAGCGTGGAGCAAAGTACAATTTTTACAGAAAGGCAACAGGCATCTAACGTCCCTTTAATTTGTAGTAAATCTGAATTGTTTTTCAGTGTACTTTAAAATATTCTGAGGCTTTCCCTTTAAACATAGGTAAAACCTTTTTTTTTTTTTTTCCTCCTGAGTTTTGTTCTAGCCCAAAATCCCCCTTTTTTTACAACATATAATCAGTTCTCGAATTGGACCAACTCATTTTTTCCACTTTTTGTAAACAGTCTTGAAACACAGAAGACATGGAAGAAAGTTTCCCTCGTGGTGGTACCCAGAAAAAAACTGAGGAAGTATCCATTAAAAAAAGGCCTAAGGAAAATGACAACTTATTTTCTGTAAGTAGCAAGACAATTGTTATCCTGTCTTATACATACTGAATGCTATTAAATACATTTAAAGAAAGGAAGTAAAGAAGGGGGGGGTCATTATTCAGATAGAACATGACATTTTCCATGTTACTTTTATTATCAAACTTGCTTTGTTCTCTTGGTGTCTTTTTTTTAGAAGTAGGCTCATGAACAGTAATCCACTACTGGAAGGTACAGTAGCTCAACACACCAGGGAACCAATGACCATGCATATATGTGCAGCCACCAATTGCTAGCTAGCTCCCAGCAATGCTTTGCTGCACCTGAGCCTACCTATATATTCTCTGCAACAAAGGATACCAAGAGAACAAAGTAAATTTGATAATAGAAGTGAATGTAAAAGTTATACCTAGAAAATAATTGCATATTGGGGATCTATGTAGAATAATCCCCCCCAAAAAAGTAAGACACAGATTTGTCAAGCTTTGTAACTTTAGTAGAAGTTCATTATTATTGACTTTTCAACTTGTAATCTGCTTTTTTTATTTTGTCTTGTTTAAAGTGACAACCCATTTGCTAATACAGCAGTTGACACATTTTTATTTTGGAGCCGGCTGCACTATGAAGGCATTTTTGAAGCCATGGCTTACATTTTTGGCGTGGGGTTTCATAGGCAGCAGAATTGCCATCCCCAGTGGAGCAAACAAAACTAATATAAACGCATCACTATACTCCAAAATAAACTGAAATAGTAATTGTGCTTTTATTATTCATTCATATGTACCTGTGTGTAAATATAGTGGCAAAAACCACAAAACAGTCTGTCCTGGGATGGTTATGAATCACTGCACTAACCCTAGCTAAGCTTATAAGCTGTGTGAACAGCGATGCTTTGGCATAAAGGGAATCTGCTGAAAAGCAGACTTGAAGTAAAAAGGTACGTCATTAAGAACCTAATTTGCATATCTTACCCAGAATCCTTATACACACATATATATATATATATATATATATATATATATATATATATATATATTTACTGTATAGTTATATATTGATATAATTTTATATATATATATATATATATATATATATATATATATATATATATATATATATACACCTAAACAGGAGTTAAAATATATTCCCATTATGGCATCTATGTATTTTCATCTATCCGCTTAGAGCTTTTTGTATACAGCAGGTAAAATAAACGTACAACATGTATGATCCTATCTGTACTTGATAGTTATGTAAAATAATAAATGTGAATAATTGTATCAGGCTTTTTTTTTTTTCTTGTTATTACATAGACACACCATGAAGATGAAGATGAGCATAAAGCAAAAAGAAAAAAGAAGGTTAATGAGACATTTAAAATTACCCAATATGATAAGGAACCAAAGTCCACTACTAAGGATAAACCTGTGGAGCTTCTGATGTTTAAGGTTTGTGTGCCCAACTCCATGGTTTTGTCTTTCTTTGAAGCTTTTGTAAGGATTTAGCCGTCATAAAGCTTCCTTGTCAAAAGAAAAAAAACTTAAAGCCCTAGCAACGGCTAACGTACAGGTTATGGCAGCCATTGCAAAGGGGTAATATAAGAATGTGAAGGCCCAAAAGGTTGGGAAGGATACTTTGGTCATTATAAATTCTACACTGTATAGGACAAAAGGTTAAAAACCTTAACTGAAAGAGAGAAAATGTATCTGTTGTTTAACCTATGGTTTTATGTTCTGTTCTACCACAGCATTGTTAGTAGACTTATAAGAATAGTATATGACCTCCATGAAACCTTTTAATGTCTGCAATTCACTGGGCATATTTCAGGCATTCACTTGTGGTTATATTAAAGTGATGGTAAACCTTAACTAATCAAATGCCATATATTTAATCTTTGCCATTAAAAAAGTATTTGTGTAACGTTTCTGTTATAAATCTATTTGTTAAATTGGTGCACATGTTATGCCAGCCCATTTAGATGAACTTATTTTTTTTTTTAATGCGTATGCGTGACGCTCATCAGTCGGCTCAATTGTAAATAATACAATAGCAATGGGAGCTCTGTATGCGCATGTGTTGCTTGAATGATCAGAACAACCATGCCGTTGCTAATGCATGCGCAAAAGATACTCCTTACTCTTGTTACAGCACTGGCCTAATAATATCTGCAATTTTGCCAACACCCCGAATTAGAGCATGCAATTTTTGCACTTCAATGTCGCTATAAAGTGAATGTAAACTTTTAATGATAAAGTGCCCGTTTTTTTCCTTCTTCTCCTGAAACGCCGGATCGCTGATTTCCCCCTCGCCTGCTTCTTCCTACTGTACTTACACAGCAATGACGAAACCGGCTTCCTCCAATCACGGCATGGCCTCACCATATGAACGCTCCTGGGGGGAAGCCTTGATTGGAGAGAGCCGGTTTCGTCTTTGCTGACGAAGTACAGAGGACCTGCAGGCATGGGACCAGCGATCCGGCTTTTCAGGAGAAGGTGGTAAGTATTTGTAAAATCCGGTGCAATGTAAACTTTCATGAATGAGAGTGCCCCTGTTTTTAATAGCTTTTTTTTATCATGAAAGTTGACATTCACTTTAAGTCCCCACTGTATATAGCGATGCACCGGTTATCTTCAAAATAAATAGAATTAACACAAAACATTTTTTTTGCTTGAAAAATAGTTAGCATGTTTAAAGGCATGCTATTTTAACAACTATCACATTTGCTTTGTTCTTGGTATTCTTTGTTGAAAGATAAACCTGGTTAGGCTAATATCTAAGCCTAAGAGAAGGAAGCAAGCTAGATAATAGAAGTAAATTGGAAAGTTGTGTTAAAGGGACACTGAACCCGAATTTGTTCTTTCGTGATTCAGATAGAGCACGCAATTTTAAGCAACTTTCTAATTTACTCCTAATAACAAATTTTCTTCATTCTCTTGGTATGTTTATTTGAAAAGCAAGAATGTAAGTTTAGATGCCGGCCCATTTTTAGTAAACAACCTGGGTTGTCCTTGCTGATTGGACAGCACCAATAAAAAAATTGCTGTCCATGGTTCTACACCAAAAAATTCCTGGCTCCTTAGCTTAGATGCCTTCTTTTTCAAATAAAGATGGCAAAAGAACGAAGAAAAATTGATAATAGAAGTAAATTAAAAAGTTGCTTAAAATTGCATGCTCTATCTGAATCACGAAAGAAAAAATGTGGGTTCAGTGTCCCTTTTAAGTTGCATGCTCTGTATTATGGAAGTTGAATTCTGACTTTACTGTTCCTTTAAAGATCATATAGAAGACACATCCACTTCACTGTTTTGTTCACCTGTCTGCCTCTTTTGTTTCAGAATCTAAATGTAGAGATGCTGTTCCTTGGATGTGTTAAGGAAGCTAAGGATTTTGAACTGGTTGTCAGTCTTCCATATGGGCTTACAGGATTTGTCCATGCAACATACATTTGTGATGCATATACAAAACTCCTTAATGAACAGGTGGAAAAGGAAAGGCCTTTGGAGGTAAGGAGTTAAATAACACTATTTGTCTACATTTAGCCACCAATCGACAAGCACTACCTAGGTGCTAAACCAAACGAACAAAGTATTAATAATAGGAGTAAATTAGAAATATATATATATATATACCAATAAGAATGTGCACTCATAATTTTTTGAATAAACAGTTCAAATTTATTGACGTTTCGGGGTCAAACTTAACCCCTTCTTCAGAACAAAAAACAGTGGTCAAACAGTTATATAGTGTACATAAGCATAATTAACATACATACCCCACACCATTGCAAATTGTGGTGCCAAAAAGTGAATAAACAGATGTCTGTGGAACGCAAGCCTGTGTTCCACTAGATTATCAGCCTGGAAGTTACTGGTCACTTCCGGTTTTGCTACAATCATATTTTAACATTCTTAAAGGGAAAGTCAATCCTAGCTTTGTACAAACGCTAGGATTGACTATTGAAACAAATAAAGGGGACTTTCATTCATGAAGTATAAGATACTTCATGTAGAAAGCTCCTTTATTTGTTTCAACAGATCGCTGTTCTTAGCTGCTACAGCAGCCCACGTTTTCACCTCTTAGCCAATAGCCGTGCGGTAAATACCAGATTTACCACACAGCTATTGGCTAAGAGGTGAAAACGTCACCTCTTAGCAAAATTTTTTTTTTGCCGTGGGCTGCTGAAGCAGCTAAGAACGGCGATCGGTTGAAACAAAGGAGCTTTCTACATGAAGTATCTTATATACTTCATGAATGAAAGCCCCCTGTATTTGTTTCACTAGTCAATCCTAGCGTTTGTACAATGCTAGGATTGACTTTCACTTTAACCTCCAAACTGTGCATATAACGCTAGTAAATCAACATCCTCATGTTTTAAATATCACACACACTTTCTGGGTGTTTAGATCAGTGTAATCACTAGATTGTAACTTCTGGTCTGATAATCTAGTGGAACACAGGCTTGCGTTCCACAGACATCGTTTTATTCACTTTTTGGCGCCACAATTTGCAATGGTGTGGGGTATGTATGTTAATTATGCTTATGTACACTAAATAAGTGTTTGACCATAGAGCATGACATTTTAAGCAACTTTCTAATTTACTCCTATTATCAAACTTTCTTCATTCTCTTGCTACCTTTTATTTGAAAAAGAAAGCATCTAAGCTAAGGAGCCAGCCAATTTATGGTTTAGTACCCTGGACAGCACTTGTTTAATGGTGGCTGACAGCCACCAATCAGCAAGAACAACCCAGGTTGTGAACCAAAAATGGGCCGGCTTCTAAACTTACGTTCTTGCTTTTTAAATAAAGATAGCAAGAGAATGAAGAAAAATTGATAATAGGAGTAATTTAGAAAGTTGATTAAAGGGACAGTATACACTCATTTTCATATAACTGCATGTGTAATAGACACTACTATAAAGAATAAGATGCACAGATTCTGGTATAAAAATCCAGTATAAAACTGTTTAAAAACTTACTTAGAAGCTGTCAGTTTAAATCTGTTGAAAAGGCAGCAGGAAAGCCCACTGCAAGTGGTAAATAAGACACTCCCCCCTCCCCATTCTTTTGCATATGAAAAGACCCCTTACACAAACAGGAGCAAGCTAGAGTAGGTATACATCAGTATTCTCATAAAACTTTGGGGCTTGGTTAGGAGTCTGAAAATCAGAGCAATGTTATTTAAAAATAAGCAAAACTATACATTTTTTAAAAAAAAAAAAACTTTATGGGTTATACAAATAGATCATCTACAAAACATTTATGCAAAGAAAAAATGAGTGTATAATGGCCCTTTAAAATTGCTGCTCTATCTGAATCATGAAAGAAAAAATGTGGGTTCAGTGTCCCTTTAAAGTGACCCAGAAGTTTTTGTTCATGATTCATATAGAGCATGCAATTGTAAATTACATTCCAATTTACTTCTTTTTATCAACTTTGCTTATTTCCTTTTTGAATTATTTTGTTAAAGGAACAGCAATGCTTTACTTGGAATTAGCTGAACACACCAAGTAAGCCATTGTCAGGGAGCATATGTGTGCAGGTAGCTTCCAATAGTGCATTGCTGCTCCTTGGCCCTATTTAGGTATGACTTTCAAGTAAAGATGCCAAGAGAGAGAAGCAAATTAGGTAAAATAAGTAAATTGGAAAGTATCTCCATTATGAATGAAAAAAATAGTTTCATGTCCCTTTTAAAAGGGATTTCTCCTTTGTTATTTGGGAATTTGTGTAAACTATAACCATAAGCTTACAATAGAATATTAAATGCTTTATTTCAAAACCCCTTTGTTTTCAGAATTTGTCTCCGCTGTCTAGTCTGTATTCCCCAGGGATGCTGATAAGATGCGCAGTCAGCAGTTTGGATACTACAGCAAAAGGCGGCCACAGTGTCAAACTGTCAGTGAATCCAAAACTAGTCAACAAGGCGCTTTCTTCCGGATCTTTACGAAAAGGCATGGTATGGTCTATATGTGTTGTAATCTTCTATTCATGCTAAACAAGACTTATACTTTGTATACATATATTACACAGCCCTCATATAGTGAGATACATTTTTGAGGATCCAAGTATTGGAAGTTTCATTTGTTACTTTTCTGCCCTCTCAGTGCTGATTCATTTCCTTTAAAATTTCACCTGGTCACAAAGGGATACTCATATTATTTGGCACTGTTCCTGAAAAGATGGCGGCATCTTCAGCCAACAATAGGAATTTTAGTGATTTAGCTACACATTTTATTTGCTCAGTTCTGCATTAAAACATGCGCTGCATTGCTATTACAACCAGTTTAGTTTTTTTTTCCTAATGGACTCTGAAAAACAACATATTAATAAAGAAAACAGCAGATTTTAAACAGGGCTTTGTGTTGAAAGTTTGGAACCAATTCTAAAAGTAGGATATAAATTAGCCTGTTTGTAGGGACTGTTGAATGCATTATGTTATTTATTCTCTTTTAAACTGAAATTTCAAATCTTCCCTTTCTCTCTGTTAGAATTGTGAGTTACTTTATCTTTTGTTTCTCTTTCCAGTTGCTTTCTGGGTGTGTTTCCAGTTTGGAAGATCATGGCTACCTCATTGACATTGGTGTCAGTGGAACTAAAGCATTTTTGCCACGTCAAAAAGCTCAGGCCTTTTTAAACCAAATGGGCAAAGGTATGTTTTAACTCTGTAGACCCATTATTCTACTTAAAATATTTCTGTTCTCTACTACCTTATGACAGAGAAATATTCTCCAGATTATTCAATATGAATAAAAAAGTTGGCTGCAAAACATTATCTGAGCTGTAGGTTCTTGTCATTCGTTGTGTTTACAGTTATGCTTAATGTGCAGGTTCTTCTTTAAAGATTGGCCAGTACCTGAATTGTGTTGTTGAAGAAGTAAAGAACAGTGGGAGAATTGCCTGTCTTTCAATCTCGCCATCTGATGTGTCTGCTGCCATTGCAACAGAAGAACAGAATTGGACTTTGAATAATCTGTTACCTGGACTGGTTGTTAGAGCCCGGATTGAGAAGGTAGAGACAAAAAATGAGAATTGTCTAGTTAAACAAATATCGGCTTATACAGTGAGGGGAAAAAATGATTTGATCCCCTGCTAATTTTGCATTTTAATGAGTGAAATAAGTATTTGATCCCCTATCAATCAGCAAGATTTCTGGCTCCTAGGTGTCTCTTATACAGGTAACGAGCTGAGATTAGGAGCACTCTCTTAATGTCCACAGAAGCAATCAGATTCCAAACTCTTTACCATGGCCAAGACCAAAGAGTTGTCCAAGGATGTCAGGGACAAGATTTTAGACCTACAGAAGGCTGGAATGGGCTACAAGACCATCTCCAAGCAGCTTGGTGAGAAGGTGACAGCAGTTGGTGTGATTATTCGCAAATGAAAGAAACCCAAAATAACTCAATCTCCCTAGATCTGGGGCTCAATGCAAGATCTCACCTCGTGGAGTTTCAATGATCATGAGAACGATGAGGAATCAGCCCAGAACTACATGGGAGTATCTTGTCAATGATCTCAAGGCAGCTGGGACCATAGTTGCCAAGAAAACAATTGGTAACACACTCTGTGAAGGACTGAAATCCTGCAGGGCCCTCAAGGTCCCCTTGCTCAAGAAAGCACATGTACAGACCCGTCTAAAGTTTGCCAATGAACATCTGAATGATTCAGAGGAGAACTGGGTGAAAGTGTTGTCAGATGAGACCAAAATTGAGCTCTTTGGCATCAACTTAACTCGCCGTGTTTGGCGGAGGAGGAATGTTGCCTTTGACCCCAAGAACACCATCCCCCACCGTCAAACGTGGAGGTGGAAACATTTATGCTTTGGGGGTGTTTTTCTGCTAAGGGGGCAGGACAACTTCACTGCATCAAAGGGACGATGGACAGGGCCATGTACAGTCAAATCTTGGGTGAGAACCTCCTTCCCTCAGCCAGGGCATTGAAAATGGGTTGTGGATGGATATTCCAGCATGACAATGACTCAAAACACACGGTCAAGGCAACAAAGTAGTGGCTCAAGAAGAAGCACATTAAGGTCCTGCAGTGATCTAGCCAGTCTCCAGATCTTAATCCTATAGAAAATCTGTGGAGGGAGCTGAAGGTTCGAGTTGCCAAACGTCAGCCTCGAAACCATAATGACTTGGAGAGGATCTGCAAAGAGGAGTGGGACATAATCCCTCCTGAGATATCTGCAAACCTGGTTGCCAACTACAAGAAATGTCTGACCTCTGTGGTTGCCAACAAGGGTTTTGTCACACTAAATCATGTTTTGCAAAGTGGTTAAATACTTATTTCACTCATTAAAATGCAAATCAATTTTATAACTTTTTTTGAAATGCAGTTTTCTGGGTTTTTAAAAAAAATGTTATTCTGTCTTTCACTATTCAAATAAACCTACTATTAAAATTATTGACTGATAATTTATTTGCAAGTGGGCAAACAAACAAAATCAGCAGGGGATCAAATAATTTTTTCCCTCACTGTATGTACTCTGTAGTATCTCTTGAGAAGACTATACCAATTTTCCTTGAGAACACTATACTGATTTATTCTCTCTTTGCAGATTTGCCTTGACAATATCCAGTTGTCCTTCATTTCTTCCTACACTGGTATTGTGGACTTCTTGCACTTTGAGCCAAAGAAGTCTAAAGCATACAAGACAGGTCAAGAGGTTTGTATCTTTGTTTATAACTAACTTGGGTGAACATATGAATATATAAACATTATAAACCAGGCTTCTGAACAGTTTATACTGAAGAACATATGACCTGTAAGATGTTCCAAACCTGGAATTTGGTAATCATTGCAGCAGATATCTACCAGTCGTCATGGGGTAAAATGCAGTAAATACTAAAATCATCACATGGAGGATATTGTTGGTTATTTGGGCAAAAGTTTCTAATCCCAAATACCTTACCAACTTTAACACTGTAGTTATTTAATAAATTCAGTCTACCTGAATACTACATACTTCTGTATGCTATGTTTTTTGCATATATATTTTGTAAACACGCTTTAATACTGATTTTGCAAAAAAATGACAAAGGAAGCGGGAGACAATCATGCTTTTACAATGCCCCAAATGATTCCATGATAAGAGGAGCGCTTTCTTGTTATAGTTTATAGGGACAGTCAACTCAAATTTGTTTATTGTTTAAAAAGATAGCTAATCCCTTTATTAACCATTCCCCAGTTTTGCACAGAAAACATGGTTATATTTATACACTTTTTATATCTGTGATTACCTTGTATCTAAGCATCTTCTGACAGCACCCTGATCACATTACTTTGTATTTATTATCTATTGACTTGCATTTAAGCCAATTAGTGCTGTGTTGTTAGAACCCACGGCGTGAGCACTGATATTGTCTATATGGCTCACATGAAGTAGCCTGTTGTGAAGAGCTAATAAAAAGCATGTGATCATGGGGCTGTCTTTGGAAACTTAGAAACAGCCAGAAATTTTGAGGTTTAAAGGTTGTAAAGTAAATTAATATAACCTTGTTGGTTGTGCAAAGCTGGGGAATGGTTAGTAAAGGCATGATCTATCTTTTTAAAAAATAACAATTTTTGTGTTGACTGTTTCTTTAAATGTCCATACGGCTCCTTATAATTATACTATTATCTTTATGTGTAATGTGCCAACAAATTCTGCAGCACAATATAGGGGATACAATAAATAAAGACAAGCCAAGGATGGCAGACACTGATGATCATGTTGTTGAATATTTTTTCATGTTTTGCTGGTTGGGTTTTTATAGAATAATTCTAACTATATTCTACAGATCAAAGCTTGTATCCTTTGGCTTGACCCATCTTCCAAGACCATCAGGCTGACTCTGCGTCAATCATTCCTGCAGCCAGGGAACCAACTGCAACAGCTTTCTAGTGACCGTCTTGGTACATTGCTGGAAAACTGCACTGTGAAAGCCTTGTATAAGAGTGCAGGAGCAATATTTAATCTTGATGAGACAACCTTGGGTTTTGCATTTGTGAGTTACAAACACTTAACAATTTACACAATGTATTTCTGTAAAGATAAAAACATCATTAAATAATTTACATATTACACCTGTGCATAGTGTAGTATTTGGTTAGGAGTTATTACATTTAAATCAAAGTAAACGTGGTGCTATAATATATAAATGGAAGATCATACTTTGAAAATATAAGTAATTTTTAAATATAAAAAAATAAATGGATGTGCCCCAGTACGGATAGCAAATCAAATCTCTGTATGATATGCTGTAAGATTTTTCTAATTTTTGTTAGTTATTTTAAAGAGACACTCAAGTCCAAATTAAAAAAATTTCAATCAGATAGAGCATGCAACTCGAATTCTTAGTAAAATGTGCACAGTATTTTTATATTTACACTTTTTGAGCCTCTACCTCCTACTGAGCATGTGCAAGAATTCACAAAATATATGCATTTGTGATTGGATGATGGCTGTCACATGATGCAGGAAGAGTAAAAATAAAACATAACTTTGAAATTTGTCTGAAAAAAATCTACTCATTTAACGTTCAGACTAAGTGCTATTTCATTCTCTTTTTATCATGTATTTGTTGATTATGCAAATCTACTTTATTTACTTGTTCTTACTCCATTTTACCCTCTGCTTCCAGAGGAGGTATAGATACAGCTATGTTGTGCAACCAAAGGGTTTTTAATTTAAATAATAATGTTAAAGGACCAGTAAATACAGTAGAATTAAAGAACTGACAAATACACAATAAAGGACAATGCTGCAGCACTGAAATGAACAGTAGAATATTTTCTGACAAATGTCAGTTAAAGGGACAGTCTACACCAGAATTTTTATTGTTTTAAAAGATAGATAATCCCTTTATTACCCATTTCCCAGTTTTGCATAACTAACACAGTTATAATAATATACTTTTAACCTCTGTGATAATCTTGTATCTAAGCCTCTGCAAACTACCCCTTTTTTCAGTTCTTTTGACAGACTTGCAGTCTAGCCAATCAGTGCCTGCTCCCAGATAACTTCTCGTGCACTAGCACAGTGTTATCTATATGAAATACGTGAACTAACACCCTCTAGTGGTGAAAAACTGTTAAAATGTGATCTGAAAGAGGTGGGCTTCAAGGTCTAAGAAATTAGCATATGAACCGCCTAGGTTAAGCTTTCAACTAAGAATACCAAGAAAACAAAGCAAAATTGGTGATAAAAGTAAATTTGAAAATTGTTTAAAATTACATGCTCTATCTGAATCATGAAAGTTTATTTTGGCCTAGACTGTCCCTTTAATCCAATTTTCCCTCCCCCCTGTATCATGTGACGGAGATCAGCCAATCGCAAAATGCATATATGTATTTACTGTGCACTTTTGCGCATGCTCAGTACCAGCTGGAGCTTTAGAAAGTTTACTTATAAAAATAATGTGCACATTTTTGATAATGTAAGTATATTGGACTTAGATTTTAATGGCCCTTTAAGTAACTGCTCTAACTCTGAAAGCTGCAATATAGAAATAGTTTATTGTATGTTGAATTTGTGAGTTTGAAAGTGTTAATTTTCTTTTGTATTTGTTTTTTGTTTTATAGAAGCATCATCTTTCAGTTTCTAAATTCAAGGGTATGGAAAAATTTAAAGAAGGCACAACACACACTGGACGCATCACAGATTTCAGCCCCATGGATGAGATTCACTTTATTTCATTGAAAGTGTAAGGATTCTACACAATATGTTGCCATCACATTTAATATAATAAGCACATAAATATATTCGATTACAAAAACAACTTAAACATACAAAAGGTTGTTCTCACATTTATGTAAATTCTGGAATTTAACGATTCCCCCCCCCCATAACCTTTTGAATTCAGATTTCAGCCTGTGGGTGCTCTTGCATGCAGAGCCCATTTTACACAACAAATATCGCTTTAAGTTCCCATGGTGATGTAGAACTTGATATGATTGAATGTTAAAGGGACACTGAACCCAAATTTTTTCTTTCATGATTCAGATAGAGCATGCAATTTTAAGCAACTTTCTAATTTACTCCTATTATCAAATTTTCTTCATTCTCTTGGTATCTTTATTTGAAAAGCAAGAATGTAATTTAGATGCCGGCCCATTTTTTGTGAACAGCCTGGGTTGTTCTTGCCGATTGGTGGATTAATTTAACCGACCAATAAAAACAAGTGCTGTCCAGTGGCTGAACCAAAAAATAGCTTAGATGCCTTCTTTTTCAATAAAGATAGCAAGAGAACAAAGAAAAATTTGATAATAGGAGTAAATTAGAAAGTTGCTTAAAATTGCACGCTCTATCTGAATCACAAAATAAAAAATTTGGGTTCAGTGTCCCTTTAAATTTAAGATTAAACTTTCCTGGTTTGGATTGAACATACAAATAAAAATAATTAAACTCTGTTTAATTCTATTAGATTTGCTTCATTATCTTGGCATCCTTTGTACCCAAGTAGACTCATAGGGCCTTTGGAGTATGCATGTGTCTTTAGCACTCCTTGGCAGCAGTGTTTGCAACAATGTCTAACATTGTTAAATACATTGTTGCAAACCCTGCTACCACAGAGTGATAATAAACTGCTCGCTGGACAGATTAAACATTATTAAAAATCAATATAGAATTGTATAAAAAAAAAGTCATAGTATTTTGTGAGAAGTCATCTGTTTATAAAAATGTCAGTTTATCAGTTATGGCTTTGTTTTTGCTCATAACAATGGAGTTTCATTGGTTGCAGGGAAGTGATCGAAGGGCCTTATTTGAGACACAGTGATCTACAAGCCGGGCAACTGGTGGAGGTAACAAAGTTACATAGTATTAAAATATATAAGCTAATAAATATTTAATCATTCTGGTGACATCATTCAGTGTTTTTTTTAGTAGTAAGTATCCTTATAAGTATCATACTTTTCTTATGTGTTCTCTAGCTAAAATACATAAATATTTTTTATAAAAAATAAGACGTATCTTAAAGCTTGACAATGTTGTGTTGGGTGTTTAGATCTGCAAAAATATCAGCTTTTCATATTAAGTTTACGGTTTTATTTTTACATTCGATTAGATACAGAAATACTTTAGAAATGTTATTACTCTCAATTACTTTTATGTGTAATATTTCACTCTGACATTGAAAAGGGACATAATATTCATACTCAGTCATTTGATGCAGCATAACTGTAAAAAGCTGACAAGAAAATATCACATGGACATGTAAAAAGTAGTTTTTAGCTCACAGTAGTAAGTGCTTTGTGAACGGTTACCCATCAGATACTGTCAGCTGCATGTTTAAAAAAAAAAAAAAAAAAAAAGAGGATCATCTTCTTCATCAGTGCCGGTGTAACAATTTGCTTTACTGTTATTTCATGAACGTTTACTGAAATATAGCGAGATTTCACAGTGCGCTGAGGAGGGAAATAACTAGGTATGGGCATTCTGATTACGGGACAAGAGCAAGAGGTGATTATTGTCCTTTTAATCTATAACCTTTCACAGTTATTAGAGTGGGAACACCTTACCATTTACTTTTCACTATCTGTGACACTTTTTTTAATATTAGACTGCAAGTTCTGGAGTAGCTTATGTCCCTAGTACCCCTGGGGTAAATGTGCCACAGATCAACAAGCTAAGTTTTAAAGTACCTAATCAATGTTTTACCCAGACTCTGCAGACATACAGTTTAGAGAATAAATGTGTGTGTGTTTGGGCTTTAGAGTTGTTAAAGTGATTGTAAAGTTTAATCCAATAAGTGCCTGGTAACTAAAAGTAATCTTAAAACAGCACTTTAATTAATAAAACTTTACACTGACGCTTATTTTTTTAAAATACTTACCTTTGCGTTATTGTAAACATGACGCCGATCCTCCGCCTGCAGCTCCTGCTTTAATTAGCATATTGATGACGATCCGGCTTCCTCCAATTGTTGTGTGCCTCACTAGCTGGACGCCAAAGGGGGCACACAACGATTGGAGGAAGCTGGATCCTTTATTCTGTTAAAGAAAGAAAGCAGGCACTGCGGGCGGATGATCTGCATTAATTTTTTTAATGGATAGTTTTCCTTATTTTTAAATAACATTGCTCTGATTTTCAGACTCCTAACCAAGCCCAAAGTTTTAGGAGAATACTGACATATACCTACTTGCTTCTGTTTGTGTAAAGGGTCTTTTTATATGCAAAGGGAGCGGGGGAGTGTTTGATAGTTCTCACTTGCAGTGGGTGTTCCAGTAACCTTTTTAACAGTGCTAAACTGGAAGCTTCTAAGTAAATTTTTAAACGGTTTTATACTGGATTTTTATATCTGTATCTGTGCATATTATTCTTTATAGTAGTGTCTATTACTTGCAGTTATATGAAAATTGGTGTATACTGTCCCTTTTAAAGGGACAGTAAACACCAAAAGTTTTTTTGTTATAAAAAGGTAGATAATCCCTTTATTACCCATTCCCCAATTTTGCATAACCAACACAGTTATAATAATATACTTTTTACCTCTGTGATAACCTTGTATCTATGGCTCTGCAAACTGCCCCCTTATTTCCGTTCTTTTCACAGACTTGCATTTTTAGCCAATCAGTGCTTGCTCTTAGGAGCTTCACGTGCCTGAGCTCAATGTTTTTTATATGAAACACATGAGCTAACGCCCTCTAGTGGTGAAAAACTGTCAATGCTTTCAGATTAGAGGCAGCCTTCAAGGTCTAAGAAATTAGCATATATACCTCCTATATTTAGCTTTCAACTAAGAATACCAAGAGAACAAAGCAAAATTTTTAATAAAAGTAAAGTGGAAAGTTGTTTAAAACTACATGCCCTATTTAAATCATGAAAGGTTTTTTTTTACTTGACTGTCCCTTTAATTAATGAAAGTGCCCCTGTTTTTAATTTTACTTTTAGTTACATTGCTCTTATTCATTAAACTTTACAATCACTTTAAGAACAGTTGTTGGTGCTTGATATTCTGCACATTCCTTGCAGACTCTAAAAACTAACGCTCTGTTCTTATCCAGGGAACTGTAGACAGCCTTGAACCTGTAGGCATGGTGGTGAAAATCACAAAGCATCTCACTGGTCTTGTACCTCGACTACATTTAGCTGATGTCATTCTGCGACATCCTGAAAAGAAATATAAAAATGGGAGCACACTTAGGTGCAGGGTAAGTATATTAAATCTGCACTATAGGGATCATTATTAAATAAACTTTTGGGGCGCCTGTGCTTTAAATGTTTTTTTTATTTTGTTTGTTTGTTTGCTTTTTATATTTTTAACCCCTTCTCTACCAGGTATTTCAGAGATGAAATTGCCCAAAATACCAGAGAATTTTTAGCATTTTGCTTTCACTCCATTTAAACAGAAATGGAGTCTTTTTTTTATTATTTACCTATCAAAAATATAATTAAAGTAGTATTGATCTGGGCCCATTCTGGTATATTTCATGCCACCATTTCACCTCCAAAAGTGATCATATTTAAAAATAGTTTATTATTATTATTATTATTATTATTATTATTAGAAGGCTGTTAATTACAGCTGTGCACAACACTTCTATTATTCCCATCAGTGAAGGAGTTAATCGGGTAGCTTATATGGTTAATTTAAGCTTTAGTGTAGAGATTACCCTCCAGCTCCTTGATCTCCCTCCCAAGCAGCTCTCTTCCTCCCCCTTCCTGCAGCTCAGGAACAACGGCTCTTGGCTGTCACTTTACAGCTGAGGCTGCTGTGGCTTCATGAAGCTAGAACGTATATGTACGTAATGTGGGCAAAGTACCGCATGACGTATATATACATCTCTTTGGGTCAAGGGGTTAATCAAAAAAAAAAAATTCAGGCAACCACTACCTGAGTTGATGGTGGTTGGGTTTTTTATCATAATTTTTCTTTATTTTTACTACAGTGTCTCCTCTCTTCTCATTCTTTCCAAAACATATTTGCTTTCTAGATACTCACTGTGGATCCTCAAGCCAGAAAGTTGATCCTCACTCGAAAGAAAACTCTTATTAACTCAAAACTACCGATTATCTCCAGTTACCAAGATGCTAAACCAGGCTTGGTCACCCACGGCGTTATTGTGGCCATCCAAGGACATGGATGTGTTGTTAAGTTCTATAACGATGTTCATGGTTTGGCTCCTCGTCGTGAGCTGGGCTCAACACCCATCCAATTTGCCAATAAAGTATTCTATAAAGGCCAGGTAATGCATCATTTTTCAGGGGGCACATTTAGAAGTATGGGGAGACAAATATTATAAACGTTTTGAAATTTAAATGTACATTCAAAAAAAAATAATATTTCTTCATGTCCTGACTGGCAGATGCAAATGATTGCAGCTACTTAGAAGAACATGGCTGGGAGCCAGTTAGCAGGAGCATACACATGTAGCCACCATTTACTGGCTGTGTTATGTTCAGAAGCGGCAGTTTGTTGAGGGTGTCAAGCGGGAAGGTGCATTTAAATACTGAGTGTTGGGATATATATATTATACTCTTTAAAATAAATAATGTTCTAGGTTGACTGTCCCGTTAAGGGTTAGATCACAAGTGGGGCTCTTATTTATCATGTGCCCACAGACTGGCAAATTTGCTCATTTCCGGGCGCAATAAATAATCGGCCATTACAAGTGGCTGGTTATTGCTACCGCGAGCTCGCGTTAGCAATTAGCGCTTATAAAATTAATCAGAGTGCAGATCTCTGGTTAATTTTTATAAATATGCCCAAATGCTCCTAAAATACAATGTAATTTATTTAAAAATGATTGTACTATTTTATTTTTTAATAAAATAACTGCACTAGGCAGTATTTTGGGGGTAAAGTTGGCGTATGTGGTGTGTTAGACAAAAAAAAAGGCAATGAAAAGTGCCTTGAAATTGCGATCTATGGGAACTGTGTGTTCCCTGTTAATATGTATAGGCTTAAATACATATATATTTGTGTGTTAATGTGTATATAATCATAGACATATATATTTACTGCCATTACTGCACTACTTACCCACTTCGCTGTGCTTAGATTTGATGGCATCAGAATAAGGCTCCCATTGGATGCATGCTCTTGTGAGTGCAATTCTTCCCAGCAATGGGAACGCAAACTCCCGTTTGCATTGCGCTTAACTTGTAATACCAGCGCACATTAGCGTGCGCTGGTATTACTCAGTGGAGGGCTAAAATTGTTTGTGCAATTATGCATTCTAAAATATTTGTGACCTAACTAATTACTAGCAAAGTTACAGTTTGTTTTTGATCATCAGAGTAATTTACATATTCCACAAATGGCCACACAAAAATAGCAATATATGTAAAAATTATATGTATGTTGTTCTAAAGATAGTAATACAAATGTAGTCAGGGGCTACAAGTGCTCATTTTGCAAGTAAAGAAGTAAGTTGTTTGCTTACAGACAGACATGGAACTCCTTGTAGTTACAATACTTTTGTGTTGTCTTAATAAATTTACATTTCAACAAATAGTTAAAATTAACTACCTTGGTGTCTTGTATACAGCAGCCCCCCTTGCTATTAACCTTATTTGGATCAATCAAAACTGGTATTTTATCACGTCTGCTAAAGCGAGTTTGGTGCTGCTTTGTTAGCGGGTTAGGCTTGCTGTTTACATTTCCAATGCACTGAAAGTAAAAATATATAATTACAAAAAGTTAGAAAATGAAAATACATTGCTAAGGTTTTTTTACTGTGCATATTTAAACAATTTATGTTACAATCACAAAGTAAAAATTTAGCATTATTATGTGTTTGAACCATGGAGTATTTTTTGTTTTTAATACATTGATTTTTAGGATAGCAACATTACTTTTGTAACTGCGAATGTGTCCTAATATAGGAGACACAACTTTAGAGTGCATCCTGTAGGTACATCTGTCAGTGTGTTATATGCATTCATGTATCTGACATGATGTTACCAGATTAAATCATTTCTCATTTAATATTCATATGAAATTACATATAGCTTACATTTTTGTTCCCTTTCGTAGTATTTCCTAATGTAGTCAATAACATTTAAAGGGACATGAAATCCAATATTTTTTTTTTCCTGATTCACATAGAATGTACAGATTTTGTTTACAACTTTCCAATTCACTTCTATGATCTAATTTGCTTAATGCTCTTGGTATCCTTTGTTGAAAAACATACCTAGGTAGGCTCAGGAGCAGCACTGCACTACTGGGGGCTAGCTGCTGATTGGTGGCTGCATATATATGCCTCTTGTCATTTGCTCTTCTGATGTGTTCATCTAGCTCACAGTAGTGTACTGCTGCTCCTTCAATAAAGAATGAAGCAAATTTGATAATAGAAGTAAACTGGAAATTTGTTTACAATTGTATGCTCTGTCTGAATCCTGACAAAAAAAAAATTGGGATGTGTGTCCCTTATTAGGGCCAGATTAAGAGTGGAGCGCTAACCGTTACGCGTGAGCGGTAAGGAGTTTATCTCTGGTGTTTGCGCTAGTCAGGTTTACCACTCATATTACAAGTGGAAAGTAAACGAGATCGCATGAGCACAATCGTGATTTATGATAGAATGATTATTGCATCCTCAAAGCTCTGGTTAACTGTTTTGCAAAACAAAATATTGTCACAAAACACACAAAAAATACATTGCAAAGTACAGTTACACTTAACACTAATGAAAGTTATAAGGGCTCAAAGATGTGAGGTCTCAAGTGTACAGTATAGGTGTGAAAAGCATATTTATGCAATCTTCATATTTAATAAAGGTTTTAACTATGTATTTATTGTAAATATTTCACATTCCAATGTTCTGCACATAACAGAATATGTTCTATGTATTTATAAATAGATATTCCTATAGATCTCTGTATATATCTGAATAAAATCACTGTAAACGTAGCCTGTTATTCACTGCATCTTTCATAGTTTTATATAAATATATTGCAGGTGTGTCCAGAGGGAAATTTTTCTTCCAAATTCTACTTTTTTCACACATTTTGTATATTGCACTCTGATTTAAAGACCGTACACAAGTAGGGAAAAGCTTGTGCACGTTTTTGCTAAAGTTAGACGCTTAGACATTTTGTATACTGTTGCTTTATTGCAAATTATAGTTCATCTTGTGTTCCTGCTGATCCATAATGCACGTTTCTATACAGGTTGTCAAAGTGCGAGTACTGGAGTGTGACTTGGTAAAGGAAAGAATGGTGGTGTCTTTCAGAATGAATGAAACGGAAGACGCAGAAAAACACTTAAAGGAAAAGACTGCATTGGTAGAAGAAACAGGCCAGGTACACCCTTCTCATATTTATCCTCTGCTTTAGGTGTAGTTTTTTTTTAAACTAATTTTGTTTGTAAATGATTAAATGTGTGCAAATCTTGGGCTGGAAGGAAACAATGGTTTGCTGCTAAAACTTTACTTCACAGATGAGCAAAGTAGATTTTATTTTAAAGGGACTTCAAATCATAAAATAAAAATTATGAATTTCAAGTGCCCAATTTAAAATCCAATTTTACTTATCCATATTTACATTTTCTTTCATGTAATTAACAAGAGTCCATGAGCTAGTGACGTATGGGATATACATTCCTACCAGGAGGGGCAAAGTTTCCCAAACCTTAAAATGCCTATAAATACACTCCTCACCACACCCACAAATCAGTAACAGATCATAATTTTTTAGCATTATTATTATTCTATAACATGCTAATAATTTTATTGGTGATACCATCTTTTGATATCATTAGAGTTGATGTCAGGTATATGTCTCTAGCTATTTTAGCTAGAAAAGCTTTATGGATTAAACTTGGAATGCTGACATGTCTTCTAAGTCAACTTTGCTTTCCCTTTCTTTCCAGGGTAAATAATCATTTCGTTCCTTTCCTCACAACAAGGAACAAAAGCCTGATCCTTCATCCTCAGGAGCGGTATCAGTTTGGAAACTATTTCCAGTTTGGAATATATCCAAGCCTTATAGAAACCTATAGCCAGCTCCTAAGTATCTATGAAGGTGCGGCCCTTATTCCAGCTCAGCTGGTATGGGGCAGATTACGTTTTCTTCAAAGAAATTTGGATCAATTCCTTATTTGGACGATATCTTGGTACTTGCTCAGTCTTCTCATTTTCGAAGAATCTCATACGAATCGACTTGTGTTGTTTCTTCAAGTTCATGGTTGGAGGATCAATTTACCAATCAGTTCATTGATTCCTTAGACAAGGGTAACCTTTTTAGGTTTCTAGATAAATTCAGTGTCTATGACTCTGTCCTTGTCAGACAAGAGAAGTTTAACATTGATATCAGCTTGTCAAAACCTTCAGTCACAATCATTCCCTTTGGTAGCCTTATGCATGGAAATGTTGGGTCTTAGGACTGCCGCATCAGATGCGATCTCCTTTGCTCGTTTTCACATGCGACCTCTTCAGCTCTGTATGCTGAATCTATGGTGCAGGGATTACTCAAAGATATCTCAATTAATATCTTTAACCGATTTTACGACACTCTCTGACATGGTGGACAGATCACCATCGTTTAGTTCAGGGGGCTTCTTTGTTCTTCCGACCTGGACTATAATCTCAACAGATACAAGTCTTACAGGTTGGGGAGCTGTGTGGGGGTATCTGACGGCACAAGGGGTTTGGGAATCTCAGGAGGTGAGATTTCCGATCAATATTTTGGAACTCCGTGCAATTTTCAGAGCTCTTCAGTCTTGGCCTCTTCTGAAGAGAGAGTTGTTCATTGTTTTCAGATATGACAATGTCACAACTGTGGCATACATCAATCATCAAGGAGGGACTCACAGTCCTCTGGCTATGAAAGAAGTATCTCGAATTTTGGTTTGGGCGGAATCCAGCTCCTGTCTAATCTCTGCGGTTTTTATCCCAGGTATGGACAATTGGAAAGCGGATTATCTCAGTCGCCAAACGTTGCATCCGGGCGAATGGTCTCTTCACCCAGAGGTATTTCTTCAGATTGTTCAAATGTGGGAACTTCCAGAAATAAATCTGATGGCTTCTCATCTAAACAAGAAACTTCCCAGGTATCTGTCCAGATCCCGGGATCCTCAGGCGAAGGCAGTGGATGCATTTTCACTTCCTTGGAAGTATCATCCTGCCTATATCTTTCCGCCTCTAGTTCTTCTTCCAAGAGTAATCTCCAAGATTCTGAAGGAATGCTCGTTTGTTCTGCTGGTAGCTCCGGCATGGCCTCACAGGTTTTGGTATGCGGATCCTGTCCGGATGGCCTCTTGCCAACCGTGGACTCTTCCGTTAAGACCAGACCTTTTGTCTCAAGGTCCTTTTTTCCATCAGGATCTGAAATCCTTAAATTTAAAGGTATGGAGATTGAACGCTTGATTCTTGGTCAAAGAGGTTTCTCTGACTCTGTGATTAATACTATGTTACAGGCTCGTAAATCTGTATCCAGAGAGATATATTATAGAGTCTGGAAGACCTATATTTCTTGGTGTCTTTCTCATCATTTTTCTTGGCATTCTTTTAGAATACCGAGAATATTACAATTTCTTCAGGATGGTTTAGATAAGGGTTTGTCCGCAAGTTCCTTGAAAGGTCAAATCTCTGTTCTTTCTGTTCTTTTTCACAGAAAGATTGCTATTCTTCCTGATATTCATTGTTTTGTACAAGCTTTGGTTCATATAAAGCCTGTCATTAAGTCAGTTTCTCCTCCTTGGAGTTTGAATTTGGTTCTGGGGGCTCTTCAAGCTCCTCCATTTGAACCTATGCATTCATTGGATATTAAATTACTTTCTTGGAAAGTTTTGTTCCTTTTGGCCATCTCTTCTGCAGAAGAGTTTCTGATTTATCTGCTCTTTCTTGTGAGTCTCCTTTTCTGATTCTTCATCAGGATAAGGCGGTGTTGCGAACTTCTTTTGAATTTTTACCTAACGTTGTGAATTCCAACAACATTGGTAGAGAAATTGTGGTTCCTTCATTATGTCCTAATCCTAAGAATTCTAAGGAGAAATCGTTGCATTCTTTGGATGTTGTTAGAGCTTTGAAATATTATGTTGAAGCTACGAAATCTTTCTGTAAGACTTCTAGTCTATTTGTTATCTTTTCCGGTTCTAGGAAAGGCCAGAAAGCTTCTGCCATTTCTTGGCATCTTGGTTGAAATCTTTAATTCATCTTGCCTATGTTGAGTCGGGTAAAATTCCGCCTCAGAGAATTACAGCTCATTCTACTAGGTCAGTATCTACTTCCTGGGCGTTTAGGAATGAAGCTTCGGTTGACCAGATCTGCAAAGCAGCAACTTGGTCCTCTTTGCATACTTTTACTAAATTCTACCATTTTGATGTATTTTCTTCTTCTGAAGCAGTTTTTGGTAGAAAAGTTCTTCAGGCAGCGGTTTCAGTTTGAATCTTCTGCTTATGTTTTTTGTTAAACTTTATTTTGGGTGTGGATTATTTTCAGCAGGAATTGGCTGTCTTTATTTTATCCCTCCCTCTCTAGTGACTCTTGTGTGGAAAGATCCACATCTTGGGTAGTCATTATCCCATACGTCACTAGCTCATGGACTCTTGTTAATTACATGAAAGAAAACATAATTTATGTAAGAACTTACCTGATAAATTCATTTCTTTCATATTAACAAGAGTCCATGAGGCCCACCCTTTTTTGTGGTGGTTATGATTTTTTTGTATAAAGCACAATTATTCCAATTCCTTATTTTATATGCTTCGCACTTTTTTTCTTATCACCCCACTTCTTGGCTATTCGTTAAACTGATTTGTGGGTGTGGTGAGGGGTGTATTTATAGGCATTTTAAGGTTTGGGAAACTTTGCCCCTCCTGGTAGGAATGTATATCCCATACGTCACTAGCTCATGGACTCTTGTTAATATGAAAGAAATGAATTTATCAGGTAAGTTCTTACATAAATTATGTTATTCTTTTAGTATCCTTTGTTGAAAAGCATACATAGTTAGGCTTGGGGGCATGCGTGTATCTAGACTCTAGAGCACTATTTGCAGTAGAAATAAATGCTGCCATCTAGTGATAAAAAGCAGATAACATTGTTAAAAATATCTTTGCAAACATGCTGCCATATAGTGCTCTTTTAATGGGGCTTCTGTTTTTGATGACAGGAGGCCTGCAGTAGAGAGGGGGGTTGTAATAGTGTGGTCCTGCTGCTGGTGGCAAGGCTCGTGCTATTAAGGGTCAAAAACCCTTAACAACCAGCAACGTACAGGGTAAGTTGTGGTTGTTAAGGGGTTAACAAAGAATGGAAAGAGAACAAATTCAATTTGATGATAGAACAAAATTGGAATTGTCTGAATCATGAAAGACAAATCGAGTTTCATGTCATTTTTAAGTTTTTACAAGAGTTGTGGTAGTTACAAATATCTGATATTTCTCTTGTTAAGTGTATCCAGTCCACGGATCATCCATTACTTGTGGGATATTCTCCTTCCCAACAGGAAGTTGCAAGAGGATCACCCACAGCAGAGCTGCTATATAGCTCCTCCCCTAACTGTAATATCCAGTCATTCTCTTGCAAGCCTCAACCAACATGGAGGTCGTAAGAGGAGTGTGGTGTTTTATACTTAGTTTATTCTTAAATCAAAAGTATGTTATTTTTAAATGGGGCCAGAGTGTAGTGTTTATCTCAGGCAGTATTTAGAAGAAGAATCTGCCTGCGTTTTCTATGATCTTAGCAGAAGTAACTAAGATCCATGGCTGTTCTCACATATTCTGAGGAGTGAGGTAACTTCAGTGAGGGAATGGCGTGCAGGTTTTCCTGCAATAAGGTATGTGCAGTTAATATTTTTCTAGGGATGGAATTTGCTAGAAAATGCTGCTGATACCGAAGTAATGTAAGTAAAGCCTAAAATGCAGTGATAGCAACTGGTATCAGGCTTATTAATAGAGATACATACTCTTATAAAAATGTAATATAAAACGTTTGCTGGCATGTTTAATCGTTTTTATATGTATTTGGTGATAAAACTTATTGGGGCCTAGTTTTTTTCCACATGGCTGGCTTGAATTTTGCCTAGTAACAGTTTACTGAGGCTTTCCACTGTTGCAATGTGAGTGGGAAGGGCCTATTTTAGTGCTTTTCTGTGCAGCTAAAATTACTGACAGAGACATTCAGCTTCTTCCTGCATGATCCAGGACATCTCTGGAGGGCTCAAAAGGCTTCAAAGTCGTTTTTGAGGGAGGTAAAAAGCCACAGTAGAGCTGTGGCAGTTGTTGTGGCTGTTTGAAAAAAAGTTTTTGTCTTTTATTATTCCGTTTTGGGTATTAAGGGGTTAATCATCCATTTGCAAGTGGGTGCAATGCTCTGCTAACTTGTTACATACACTGTAAAAATTTTGTTAGTGTAACTGCCTTTTTTCACTGTTATTTCAAGTTTTGACAAAATTTGTGTTTCTTAAAGGTGCAGTAACTTTTTTATATTGCTTGTAAACTTGTTTAAAGTGTTTTCCAAGCTTGCTAGTCTCATTGCTAGTCTGTTTAAACATGTCTGACACAGAGGAAACTACTTGTTCATTATGTTTGAAAGCCATGGTGGAGCCCCATAGGAGAATGTGTACTAAATGTATTGATTTCACCTTAAACAGTAAAGATCAGTCTTTAACTATAAAAGAAATATCACTAGAAGAGGAGGAGTTATGCCGACTAACTCTCCCCACGTGTCAGACCCTTCGCCTCCCACTCAGGGGATGCACGCTAATATGGCGCCAATTACATCAGGGACGCCCATAGCGATTACCTTGCAGGACATGGCTGCAATCATGAATAATACCCTGTCAGAGGTATTATCCAGGTTGCCTGAATTAAGAGGCAAGCGCGATTGCTCTGGGGTTAGGAGAAATACAGAGCGCGCAGATGCTGTAAGGGCCATGTCTGATACTGCGTCACAATATGCAGATCATGAGGACGGAGAGCTTCAGTCTGTGGGTGACATCTCTGATTCAGGGAAACCTGATTCAGAGATTTCTAATTTTAAATTTAAGCTTGAGAACCTCCGTGTGTTGCTTGGGGAGGTATTAGCTGCTCTGAATGACTGTAACACAGTTGCAGTACCAGAGAAATTGTGTAGGCTGGATAAATACTATGCGGTACCGGTGTGTACTGATGTTTTTCCTATACCTAAAAGGCTTACAGAAATTATTAGCAAGGAGTGGGATAGACCGGGTGTGCCTTTTTCCCCACCTCCTATATTTAGAAAAATGTTTCCAATAGACGCCACTACACGGGACTTATGGCAGACGGTCCCTAAGGTGGAGGGAGCAGTTTCTACTTTAGCAAAGCGTACTACTATCCCGGTTGAGGACAGTTGTGCTTTTTCAGATCCAATGGATAAAAAATTGGAGGGTTACCTTAAGAAAATGTTTATTCAACAAGGTTTTATTTTACAGCCCCTTGCATGCATAGCGCCTGTCACGGCCGCGGCAGCATTCTGGTTTGAGGCCCTGGAAGAGGCCATCCATACAGCTCCATTGACTGAAATTATTGACAAGCTTAGAACACTTAAGCTAGCTAACTCATTTGTTTCTGATGCCATTGTTCATTTGACTAAACTAACGGCTAAGAATTCCGGATTCGCCATCCAAGCGCGTAGGGCGCTATGGCTTAAATCCTGGTCAGCTGACGTGACTTCGAAGTCTAAATTACTCAACATTCCTTTCAAGGGGCAGACCTTATTCGGGCCTTGTTTGAAGGAAATTATTGCTGACATTACTGGAGGTAAGGGTCACACCCTTCCTCAGGACAGGGCCAAAGCAAAGGCCAAACAGTCTAATTTTCGTGCTTTTCGAAATTTCAAGGCAGTTGCAGCATCAACTTCCTCCACTTCAAAACAAGAGGGAACTTTTGCTCAATCTAAGCAGGCCTGGAAACCTAACCAGTCCTGGAACAAAGGCAAGCAGGCGAGAGAGCCTGCTGCTGCCTCTAAGACAGCATGAAGGAACGGCCCCCCTATCCGGCGACGGATCTAGTAGGGGGCAGACTTTCTCTCTTCGCCCAGGCGTGGGCAAGAGATGTTCAGGATCCCTGGGCGTTGGAGATCATATCTCAGGGATATCTTCTGGACTTCAAAGCTTCCCCTCCACAAGGGAGATTTCATCTTTCAAGGCTATCTGCAAATCAGATAACGAAAGAGGCATTCCTACGCTGTGTGCAAGACCTCCTAGTTATGGGAGTGATCCATCCAGTTCCGCGGACGGCACAAGGACAGGGTTTTTATTCTAATCTGTTTGTGGTTCCCAAAAAAGAGGGAACCTTCAGACCAATTTTGGATCTATAGATCTTAAACAAATTCCTCAGAGTTCCATCTTTCAAAATGGAAACTATTCGGACCATCCTACCCATGATCCAAGAAGGTCAGTACATGACCACAGTGGACTTAAAGGATGCCTACCTTCACATACCGATTCACAAAGATCATCATCGGTTTCTAAGGTTTGCCTTTCTAGACAGGCATTACCAATTTGTAGCTCTTCCCTTCGGGTTGGCTACAGCCCCGAGAATCTTTACAAAGGTTCTGGGCTCACTTCTGGCGGTTCTAAGACCGCGAGGCATAGCGGTGGCTCCGTATCTAGACGACATCCTGATACAGGCGTCAAGCTTTCAAGTTGCCAAGTCTCATACAGAGATAGTTCTGGCATTTCTGAATTCGCACGGGTGGAAAGTGAACGAGGAAAAGAGTTCTCTATCCCCACTCACAAGAGCCTCCTTCTTAGGGACTCTTATAGATTCTGTAGAAATGAAAATTTACCTGACGGAGTCCAGGTTATCAAAACTTCTAAATGCTTGCCGTGTTCTTCACTCCATTCCGCGCCCTTCGGTAGCTCAATGTATGGAGGTAATCGGCTTAATGGTAGCGGCAATGGACATAGTGCCATTTGCACGCCTTCATCTCAGACCGCTGCAATTATGCATGCCGAGTCAGTGGAATGGGGATTACACAGATTTGTCCCCTCTGCTAAATCTGGATCAAGAGACCAGAGATTCTCTTCTCTGGTGGTTGTCTCGGGTACACCTGTCCAAGGGTATGACCTTTCGCAGGCCAGATTGGACAATTGTAACAACAGATGCCAGCCTTCTAGGTTGGGGTGCAGTCTGGAATTCCCTGAAGGCACAGGTATCGTGGACTCAGGAGGAGAAACTCCTTCCAATAAATATTCTGGAGTTAAGAGCGATATTCAATGCTCTTCTGGCTTGGCCTCAGTTAGCAACACTGAGGTTCATCAGATTTCAGTCGGACAACATCACAGTGGCTTACATCAACCATCAAGGGGGAACCAGGAGTTCCCTAGCGATGTTAGAAGTCTCAAAAATAATTCGCTGGGCAGAGTAACACTCTTGCCACCTGTCAGCAATCCATATCCCAGGCGTGGAGAACTGGGAGGCGGATTTTCTAAGTCATCAGACTTTCCATCCGGGAGAGTGGGAACTCCATCCGGAGGTGTTTGCTCAGTTGATTTATTGTTGGGGCAAACCAGAGTTGGATCTCATGGCGTCTCGCCAGAACGCCAAGCTTCCTTGTTACGGATCCAGGTCCAGGGACCCAGAAGCGACGCTGATAGATGCTCTAGCAGCGCCTTGGTTCTTCAACCTGGCTTATGTGTTTCCACCGTTTCCTCTGCTCCCTCGACTGATTGCCAAAATCAAACAGGAGAGAGCATCGGTGATTCTGATAGCACCTGCGTGGCTACGCAGGACTTGATATGCAGACCTAGTGGACATGTCATCCTTTCCCCCATGGACTCTGCCTCTAAGACAGGACTTTCTGATACAAGGTCCTTTCAATCATCCAAATCTAATTTCTCTGAGACTGACTGCATGGAGATTGAACGCTTGATTCTATCAAAGCGTGGCTTCTCCGAGTCAGTCATTGATACTTTAGTACAGGCACGAAAGCCTGTTACCAGGAAAATCTACCACAAGATATGGAATAAATATCTTTATTGGTGTGAATCCAAGAATTACTCATGGAGTAAGGTTAGGATTCCTAGAATATTGTCTTTTCTCCAAGAGGGCTTGGACAAAGGATTATCAGCTAGTTCCTTAAAGAGACAGATTTCTGCTCTGTCTATTCTTTTGCACAAGCGTCTGGCAGAGGTTCCAGACGTCCAGGCATTTTGCCAGGCTTTGGTTAGAATTAAGCCTGTGTTTAAACCTGTTGCTCCCCCGTGGAGCTTAAACTTGGTTCTTAAAGTTCTTCAAGGAGTTCCGTTTGAACCCCTTCATTCCATTGATATTAAACTTTTATCTTGGAAAGTTCTGTTTTTGATGGCTTTTTCCTCGGCTCGGAGAGTCTCTGAGTTATCTGCCTTACATTGTGATTCTCCTTATCTGATTTTTCATTCAGACAAGGTAGTTCTGCGTACCAAACCTGGGTTTTTACCTAAGGTGGTTTCTAACAAGAATATCAATCAAGAGATTGTTGTTCCATCGTTGTGCCCTAATCCTTCTTCAAAGAAGGAACGTCTTTTACATAATCTGGACGTAGTCCGTGCCTTGAAGTTTTACTTACAAGATAGTAAGGATTTTCGTCAAACATCTTTCCTGTTTGTCGTTTACTCTGGACAGAGGAGAGGTCAAAAAGCTTCGGCAACCTCTTTCCTTTTGGCTTCGGAGCGTAATACACTGTGGCTTCCACCTGGGCCTTCAAAAATGAGGCCTCTGTTGAACAGATTTGCAAGGCTGCGACTTGGTCTTCGCTTCACACTTTTTCAAAGTTTTACAAATTTGATACTTTGCTTCTTCGGAGGCTGTGTTTGGGAGAAAGGTTCTTCAGGCAGTGGTTCCTTCCGCTTAATCCTGCCTTGTCCCTCCCATCATCCGTGTACTTTAGCTTTGGTATTGGTATCCCACAAGTAATGGATGATCCGTGGACTGGATACACTTAACAAGAGAAAACATAATTTATGCTTACCTGATAAATGTATTTCTCTTGTAGTGTATCCAGTCCACGGCCCGCCCTGTCCTTTTAAGGCAGGTCTAAATTTTAATTAAACTACAGTCACCACTGCACCCTATGGTTTCTCCTTTCTCTGTTTGTTTTCGGTCGAGTGACTGGATATGACAGTTAGGGGAGGAGCTATATAGCAGCTCTGCTGTGGGTGATCCTCTTGCAACTTCCTGTTGGGAAGGAGAATATCCCACAAGTAATGGATGATCCGTGGACTGGATACACTACAAGAGAAATAAATTTATCAGGTAAGCATAAATTATGTTTTTCACCTAGTGTGACATTAGTAGTGTAAACATTTTTTTTAAGATCTTGTTTTTTTAACTTTGTTCAAGGGACATGAAACCTAAACCATTTCCTTTCCCAAATTCAGATAGAGCAAACAATGTTGAACATCTTTCTAATTTGCTTCTATTATCAAATTTTCTGTTTTCTTGGTATCTTTTGTTGAAAAGCAGGGATGTGAGCTCAGGAGTAGGCACATATCTAGAGCACTATATGGCAGCAGTTTTGCTAGAAAGTAATCCATTTGCAAGAGTTCTAGATGGCAGCACTATTTCCTGCCATGCATTGCTTCAGACACCTACCTAGGTATCTCTTCAACAAAGAATATATAAGGAATAAAGCCATTTTGAAAATAGAAACAAATTGAAAACTTTTTTTAAAATGTTATGTTCTGTTTGAATCACAGAAGAAAATAAATTGGGTTTCTTATCCTTTTAACCATATTTAACCTTTTTGAGTAATATGATAAATTACTTTTCAGATTGTTGATGTTAGGGTTGTGAAAAAGACGGATGAAGGTTTTGGAGTTGTCCTTCCTGGAGACAGACCAGCTTTTCTTCCCAAAATACACCTGTCTGATCATGTGACCATCTGTGAGCTGCTGTGGTACTGGCTAAAAGAAGACGACAAGCTAACAGGAGCTATGTGTCTGTATATGAGCAGCTTCCAAGGAAAAACTGTATCCTTTTTATTTAGTATTGGTAGAGGTCCAGGAAGTCATTCGCCAATGAATGTGGTACAGTAATATTAATATTTACAGCGTTGTCATTTGCAGCGGTTTGTTTTATGCTATTTTAAGGTTTATTTTTTTTGCCCGACACCCCGCCCAATTCTCTTAACAAACGCATGATACTTGATAAATGAACCAACTGCTTTTTTAGGGTTTAATTCATATGATTTCTGTTAATTGGCTTGTGTGGAACATTCACATCCAAGGGGTTTACTAAAACTTTATCAGTGTTAAACTCTGATTCTGTACAATCTTTACATCTGCCTTTTAAAGGGACTGTCTAATGTAACCTTAAAATTCTCTATTTACTTAGAATATTTTATTTTTAAAGGGCTATGAAACTCCAATTTTTTTTCTTTTTTGATTCTGAGATTTAAACAACTTTCTAATTTACTTCCTTTATCTTATTTACTTATTTCTATTAGTATTTTTTATTAAAAATACATACCTAGGTAGGCTCGAGCAACAATGTACTGCTGGGAGCTAGCTGCACATATGTCTTTTTATTAGCTTACCTGACGTGCTCAGCTAGCTCCCAGTAGCGCAATGCTGCTTCTTCAGTAAAGGATACTTAGAAATGAAGCAAATTTGATAAAAGAAGTAATCTTGAAAGTTATTCAAAACTGTATGTTCTATCTGAATCATGAAAGATAAAAAAATTGTGTTCCATGCCCTTATAAGCAAATCCTTTTATTTTACTATGCGTTTAACCCATGGTAGGCAAATGAGAGGTAGGTATACCTGCATATGCTTCAGTCACTGGTTGTCTTCTCATCTGGAGCAGCATGGGGGTGTTTAAAGATAGTAGCTTTGACATAAAAAAAATAAAGGATGTAAAACCCATCAGTCACAATAAATATTTAGATATGATGAACAATATAATAAAAATATATATATAAATATGTTCTTATCTCTAATAGACAAAACTTTGCGGTGATCCTTTTTTAATTCATATACTACAGCTCTCCATTATCAATGTCCAACATTCAGGTTTGACAAAAATGAACTGGGTGCAAAGAGAAACACAATACTCAAATTCTGCTTCACATTTTATATTAGCTCAATAGAATCTTGGCACCCTCATCAGTTACAGAAGCTAGCATGACTTATTTCAGCAGACAAGGAAAATAGTAAGAATTCCACCTCCATTCATCAAAAAAAAAAAGTAAAAAAAATAAATTAAAATACCAGCATGTTATGGCAAATACCAGACCTTAATTTCTTAAGAGGGGACAGTAAACACATTGAATGTTTTTATTTAAAATGTTTAGTTTTGCATAATAAATTAGCTTTGCACTATACTTCCGTTATTTATTTTGCTACCTTTTCATGTTATCATTCTGAAAATGATGGATTTTCTAATTGTCAGAGCTGGACATGCACACTGCAGACTTCTCAAGGCTAACCCTGCTAAATATTTTTCCCTAAATGGCTTTAGCAGGTAACAGCTGCAAAACCATGCATATTATACTAACATAATGAATGTGACCAGCTTTGTCTTTTCCAGAATCAAGTTAGGATTGGCTCCTCAAAATCAGGCAAGTAGTGGGTGGAGTCTGGCTGTTAAAAATAAAATAAAAAAATAAGATGTTTGTGTTAAAATGTTTAGACTTGGCTGATATGTTATTCTATAGCAAATGTCTTTTTTTCATAACAGGGTGTTTAGTATCCCTTTAAATGAAATGGGGGATCCACAGATAAAGGCAACATTTCAAGCTTACTCAATCTGTGGACCCCGTACAAATGAAGAAATAAAGGTATACACTATAACTGGCTAGAATTCTGCACTATTTTTGTTTATAAATGGCTACTAGACTGCAGCTGAACTCGTTATTTAATAAACCCTTTACATAATGATGTAAATTTTGTTGTTTGTAAATCTATTTTTTATTTTGTTTGGATAAAGTGTTCCAGACCTTAACAAATGTTTTAGACTGTAACAAGAAAAACTTCGCTGATTTCATCCGTGGAACAAGGACATTATGTGAAAGATATTTCTGAGCTGCAAGTTGGAATGTCACTCACTGGATTTGTAAAAAACATCATGCCATATGGTGTTTTTGTGGAAATCCCTTGTGGTCTTGTTGGACTAGTGCCCAGAAGTGTAAGTGACAGCTCTGTGTATTTCTTGGATATATTTGGAATTGTGCGTTTTGTTGCACAGACTAAATTACTGTTTTGTTCTAGTTTGGTAACAAACATAAGTGTGCGCATTAAACAGTGTGTTGTTTTCTCCAACATAGGTGTGTCCGGTCCACGGCGTCATCCTTACTTGTGGGATATTCTCTTCCCCAACAGGAAATGGCAAAGAGCCCAGCAAAGCTGGTCACATGATCCCTCCTAGGCTCCGCCTACCCCAGTCATTCTCTTTGCCGTTGTACAGGCAACATCTCCACGGAGATGGCTTAGAGTTTTTTAGTGTTTAACTGTAGTTTTTCATTATTCAATCAAGAGTTTGTTATTTTCAAATAGTGCTGGTATGTACTATTTACTCAGAAACAGAAAAGAGATGAAGAATTCTGTTTGTATGAGGAAAATGATTTTAGCAACCGTAACTAAAATCCATGGCTGTTCCACACAGGACTGTTGAGAGCAATTAACTTCAGTTGGGGGAACAGTGTGCAGTCTCTTGCTGCTTGAGGTATGACACATTCTAACAAGACGATGTAATGCTGGAAGCTGTCATTTTCCCTATGGGATCCGGTAAGCCATTTTTATTAAGATAGTAAATAAGGGCTTCACAAGGGCTTATTAAGACTGTAGACTTTTTCTGGGCTAAATCGATTCATTATTAACACATATTTAGCCTTGAGGAATCATTTATTCTGGGTATTTTGATATGATTATATCGGCAGGCACTGTTTTTGACACCTTATTCTTTAGGGGCTTCCCTAATCATAGTCAGAGCCTCATTTTCGCGCCGGTAATGGCGCACTTGTTTTTGAGGACAGCATGGCATGCAGCTGCATGTGTGTGGAGCTCTGATACATAGAAAAGTCTTTCTGAAGGCATCATTTGGTATCGTATTCCCCTTTGGGCTTGGTTGGGTCTCAGCAAAGCAGATTCCAGGGACTGTAAAGGGGTTAAATATAAAAACGGCTCCGGTTCCGTTATTTTAAGGGTTAAAGCTTCCAAATTTGGTGTGCAATACTTTTAAGGCTTTAAGACACTGTGGTGAAATTTTGGTGAATTTTGAACAATTCCTTCATACTTTTTCGCAATTGCAGTAATAAAGTGTGTTTAGTTTAAAATTTAAAGTGACAGTAACGGTTTTATTTTAAAACGTTTTTTGTGCTTTGTTATCAAGTTTATGCCTGTTTAACATGTCTGAACTACCAGATAGATTGTGTTCTGAATGTGGGGAAATCAAGGTTCCTTCTCATTTAACTATATGTATTTTATGTCATAAAAAATTTAGTAAAAATGATGCCCAAGATGATTCCTCAAGTGAGGGGAGTAAGCATGGTACTGCATCATCCCCTACTTCGTCTACACCAGTCTTGCCCATACAGGAGGCCCCTAGTACATCTAGTGCGCCAATACTCCTTACTATGCAACATTTAACGGCTGTAATGGATAATTCTATCAAAAACATTTTAGCCAATATGCCCACTTATCAGCGAAAGCGCGACTGCTCTGTTTTAGAAAATTCTGTAGAGCATGAGAACGCTGATGATATGGTTTCTGAAGGGCCCCTACACCAGTCTGCGGGGGCCAGGGAGGTTTTGTCTGAGGGAGAAATTTCAGATTCAGGAAACATTTCTCAACAAGCTGAACCTGATGTGATTAATTTTAAATTTAAGTTGGAACATCTCCGCGCTCTGCTTAAGGAGGTGTTATCCAATTTGGATGATTGTGATTATCTGGTCATTCCAGAACCACTATGTAAAATAGAAAAGTTCTTAGAGGCCCCGGGGCCCCCCGAAGCTTTTCCTATATCCAAGCGGGTGGCGTACATTGTTAGTAAAGAATGGGACAGGCCCGGTATACCTTTAGTACCTTCCCCCATATTTATAAAATTGTTTTCCTATAGTCGACCCCAGAAAGGACTGATGGCAGACAGTCCCCAAGGTCGAGGGGGCGGTTTCTACTCTACACAAGCGCGCCACTATACCCATAGAAGATAGTTGTGCTTTCCAAGATCCTATGGATAAAAAATTAGAAGGTCTGCTAAAGATGTTTGTTCAGCAAGGTTCCCTTCTACATCCAATTGCATGCATTGTCCCTGTCACTGCAGCCGCGTGTTTCTAGTTTGATGAGCTAGGAAAGGCGATTATTAGTAATTCTTCTTCTTATGAGGAGATTATGGACAGAATTCGTGCTCTTAAATTGGCTAATTCTTTCACCCTCGACGCCACCTTGCAATTGGCTAGGTTAGCGGCGAAAAAATTCTGGGTTTTGCTATTGTGGCGCAGAGCGCTTCGGTTAAAATCTTGGACAGCGGATGCGTCTTCCAAGAACAAATTGCTTGACATTCCTTTCAAGGGGAAAACACTCTTTGGCCCTGACTTGAAAGAGATTATCTCTGATATCACTGGGGGCAAGGGCCACGCCCTTCCTCGGGATAGGTCTTTTCAAGACCAAAAATAAACCTAAGTTTAAGCAGGAAGGTAATACTTCTCAAGCCAATCCAGCCTGGAGACCTATGCAAGGCTGGAACATAGGAAAGCAGGCCAGGAAACCTGCCACTGCTACCAAGACAGCATGAAATGCGGGCCCCCGATCCGGGACCGGATCTGGTGGGGGGCAGACTCTCTCTCTTCGCTCAGGCTGGGGCAAGAGATGTTCTGGATCCTTGGGCGTTAGAAATAGTCTCCCAAGGTTATTCTCTGGAGTTCAAGGGGCTTCCTCCTAGGGGGAGGTTCCACAGGTCTCAGTTGTCTTCAGACCACATAAGAAGACAGGCATTCTTACATTGGGTAAAAGACCTGCTAAAAATGGGAGTGATTCATCCTGTTCCATTAGGAGAACAAGGGATGGGGTTCTACTCCAATCTGTTCATAGTTCCCAAAAAAGAGGGAACGTTCAGACCAATCTTCGATCTCAAGATCTTGAACAAGTTTCTCAAGGTTCCATCGTTCAAGATGGAAACCATTCGAACACTTCTTCCTTCCATCCAGGAAGGTCAATTCATGACCAAGGTGGATTTCAAGGATGCGTATCTACATATTCCTATCCACAAGGAACATTATCGGTTCCTAAGGTTTGCATTCCTGGACAAGCATTTCCAGTTCGTGGCGTTTTCTTTCGGATTAGCCACTGCTCCTAGGTTTTTCTCATAGGTACTAGGGTCCCTTCTGGCGGTGCTAAGACCAAGGGGCATTGCTGTAGTACCTTACTTGGACGACATTCTGATTCGAGCGTCGTCCCTTCCTCAAGTATAGGCTCACACGGACATTGTCCTGGCCTTTCTCAGATCTCACGGATGGAAAGTGAACGTGGAAAAGAGTTCTCTATCTCCGTCAACGAGGGTTCCCTTCTTGGGAACTATAATAGACTCCTTAGAAATGAGGATTTTTCTGACAGAAGCCAGAAAAACAAAACTTCTAGACTCTTGTCGGATACTTCATTCCGTTCCTCTTCCTTCCATAGCGCAGGGCATGGAAGTGATAGGTTTGATGGTAGCGGCACTGGACATAGTTCCTTTTGTGCGCATTCATCTAAGACCATTACAACTGTTCATGCTCAGTCAGTGGAATGGGGACTATTCAGACTTGTCTCCGAAGATACAAGTAAATCAGAGGACCAGAGACTCATTCCGTTGGTGGCTGTCCCTGGACAACCTGTCACAAGGGATGACCTTCTGCAGACCAGAGTGGGTCATTGTCACGACCGACGCCAGTCTGATGGGCTGGGGCGCGGTCTGGGGATCCCTGAAAGCTCAGGGTCTTTGGTCTCGGGTAGACTCTCTTCTACCGATAAATATTCTGGAACTGAGAGCGATATTCAATGCTCTCAAAGCTTGGCCTCAGCTAGTGAGGGCCAAGTTCATACATCAACCATCAGGGGGGAACAAGGAGTTCCCTAGCGATGGAAGAAGTGACCAAAATCATTCTATGGGCGGAGTCTCACTCCTGCCACCTGTCTGCTATCCACATCCCAGGAGTGGAAAATTGGGAAGCGGATTTTCTGAGTCGTCAGACATTGCATCCGGGGGAGTGGGAACTCCATCCGGAAATCTTTGCCCAAGTCACTCAACCGTGGGGCATTCCAGACATGGATCTGATGGCCTCTCGTCAGAACTTTAGAGTTCCTTACTACGGGTACAGATCCAGGGATCCCAAGGCGGCTCTAGTGGATGCACTAGTAGCACCTTGGACCTTCAAACTAGCTTATGTGTTCCCGCCGTTTCCTCTCATCCCCAGGCTGGTAGCCAGGATCAATCAGGAGAGGGCGTCGGTGATTTTGATAGCTCCTGCGTGGCCACGCAGGACTTGGTATGCAGATCTGGTGAATATGTCATCGGCTCCACCATGGAAGCTACCTTTGAGACGAGACCTTCTTGTTCAAGGTCCGTTCGACCCACTCCAGCTGACTGCTTGGAGATTGAACGCTTGATCTTATCAAAGCGAGGGTTCTCAGATTCTGTTATTAATACTCTTGTTCAGGCCTGAAAGCCTGTAACCAGAAAAATTACCACATAATTTGGTATATCTGTTGGTGTGAATCTGCAGGATTCCCTTGGGACAAGGTTAAGATTCCTAAGAGTCTATCCTTCCTTCGAGAAGGATTGGAAAAAGGATTATCTGCAAGTTCCTTGATGGGACAGATTTCTGCCTTGTCCGTGTTACTTCACAAAAAGCTGGCAGCTGTGCCAGATGTTCTAGCCTTTGTTCAGGCTCTGTTTAGAATCAAGCCTGTTTACAAAATTTTTGACTCCTACTTGGAGTCTCAACCTAGTTCTTTCAGTTCTCCAGGGGGTTCCGTTTGAACCCTTACATTCCGTTGATATTAAGTTATTATCTTGGAAAGTTTGTTTTTGGTTGCAATTTCTTCTGCTAGAAGAGTTTCAGAATTATCTGCTCTGCAGTGTTCTTCTCCTTATCTGGAGTTCTATGCAGATAAGGTGGTTTTGCGTACTAAACCTGGTTTTCTTCCAAAAGTTGTTTCTAACAAAGACATTAACCAGGAGATAGTTGTACCTTTCTTTGTGTCCTAATCCAGTTTCAAAAAAGGAACGTTTGTTGCACAACTTGAATGTAGTTCGTGCTCTCAAATTTTACTTAGCAGCTACTAAGGATTTCAGACAAACTTTGTCTTTGTTTGTTGTTTATTCTGGTAAACGGAGAGGTCAAAAAGCAACTTCTACCTCTCTCTCCTTCTGGATTAAACGCATTATCCGTTTGGCTTATGAGACTGCCGGACGGCAGCCTCCTGAAAGAATCACAGCTCACTCCACTAGGGCTGTGGCTTCCACATGGGCCTTCAAGAACGAGGCTTCTGTTGATCAGATATGTAGGGCAGCGACTTGGTCTTCACTGCACACTTTTACCAAATTTTACAAGTTTGATACTTTTGCTTCTTCTGAGGCTATTTTTGGGAGAAGGGTTTTGCAAGCCGTGGTGCCTTCCATTTAGGTGACCTGATTTGCTCCCTCCCTTCATCCGTGTCCTAAAGCTTTGGTATTGGTTCCCACAAGTAAGGATGACGCCGTGGACCGGACACACCTATGTTGGAGAAAACAGAATTTATGTTTACCTGATAAATTTCTTTCTCCAACGGTGTGTCCGGTCCACGGCCCGCCCTGGTTTTTTTAATCAGGTCTGATAATTTATTTTCTTTAACTACAGTCACCACGGTACCATATGGTTTCTCCTATGCAAATTTTCCTCCTTAACGTCGGTCGAATGACTGGGGTAGGCGGAGCCTAGGAGGGATCATGTGACCAGCTTTGCTGGGCTCTTTGCCATTTCCTGTTGGGGAAGAGAATATCCCACAAGTAAGGATGACGCCGTGGACCGGACACACCGTTGGAGAAAGAAATTTATCAGGTAAACATAAATTCTGTTTTTTTTTTTTTTTTTTTTAAATATGTGATTTGAAGTCTGGAAGAATTCTATTTTATAGGGATAGGAAAGCCAAAACTACAGAGAATGTAATTTTAAGAAGCTTTTAAATTCACTTCTAGTTTCAAATGTACTTCACTCTCTTGGTATCCTTTGTTGAAAAATGTGTACATATCTTAAACTACTGATATCAATTTGGTGATTAGTGGCTACATACAATTGTCTCTTGTCTTTGGCTAACTAGATATGTTCAGCTGGCTCTCAATAGTGCCTTAATTCTCCTTCAGCAAATGATTCCAAGAGAATGAAGCAAATTTGATAATTTCAAGTTTTTTTCATGTCCCTTTAAGTACACATACAAAATTAGCACATACCCGGTTTCCTTGCTAGATAATATAGGACAGATGGCTTGGAAATCATTTGGGTTTTATTTAACATCTTTGTATGTACAGGTTGAAGAATAAAACAGGTCTGGAAACTATGTGCACAATGGTTTGTAGTAAAATCTCACATAAAAAACATGAATATTTAAATACCAGGTGGAACTTTTTTTAACATGATTAAAGTGACATTAAATGCTTTGAGATGGGTTTATATATATATATATATATATATATATATATATATATATATATATATATATATATATATATATATATATATATATATATATATATATATATAAATTGTATTATTTTATTGTGTCCCCCTTTCCTGTAATTCAATTCTGAAATTGTGCAGAACACATATATATTCCACACAGCCATTGGTTCAACATGTTAGTGACCTATTTTTATAACTTTATTACGGACGGCTTTTTTTATATTTATTGAACATTTAGGGGTCGATTTATCAAAGGCTTTTGCCAGCCTTCAACTCCCTACAACTGCAGGTGTTCACAAGAGAACCTGCAGTCCGTATTTATGAAGCAGCGGCCATCAGACCACTACTTCCCTAACCTCTCCGCCGACCGGGGAAATTGACAGCTCTTGTCCGCGTGTGTTTGGGGATATTGCGTTCTTGTGCAATGCTGAATTCCGGCAGCGTAATTCAGCCCACTGAGTCGACCCCTTAAATTCTGTTAAATACTGAAAGTATGTAAAGATTCTGCTTTCTTTTGTGAGAGATAATCCAAAGTGCTAAATACAGCTGTCAAAAAGCCACTAACACTGATGTGTGAAAGCTCACTGCTTCTATCACAGAATGCAACAATACGTGCACTAAAAGATGGCGACACCCACTGTAATGATGCACAGCTTAGCCAACTTGCTTCTGTAATGGGTTAAAATAAGAGAAAAGCTTTAAAGTGAGCTGCAGATACATAAGGAAAACACTAGCATGGTGACTAGTAACCTGTTACTGTAGTTATAACCATGAGTTTAATGTCCCTTTAAAGGGACACTGAACCCAATTTCTTTTACAAGATATGACGAGTCCACGGATTTCATCCTTATGGGATATCGCCTCCTGGTCAGCAGGAGGAGGCAAAGAGCACCACAGCAGAGCTGTATATATAGCTCCTCCCCTCCCACTCCAGTCATTCTCTTTGCCTGTGTTGGTTATAGGAAGAGGTAAAGTGAGGTGTTAGTTTATATTCTTCAATCAAGAGTTTATTATTTTTAAATGGTACCAGTGTGTACTATTTTTTTTTTTCTTCTCAGGGCTAGAGCTATTGGCTTTTAAGCAATGGACTGGGGAGACTTCAGTTTTTCAAGCGACTCCCATATTGTTTGCTGCCTTGCTAATGGTCTTAGCAGATATTATCTAAGACCCTTTTTGCCCGCACAGATCTGCTGGAGGAGAGGAAAAGAACATCTTCATTGTGTGGGACAGCCTCATACTGCGTTCAGTATTCAGGTATGTACAGTCATTTGCTTCTCGGGAGACTGTAGTATCTCAGAACAGACTGGCACTTATTCCCTATACCGGGAAGAGGTAATCAGTTTGCACAGGGTAAGATTGTGTGCATGGGTATCCCCCCTTTATTAGGTGAAGTTCAGCAGTTCTATCTGGGACCTAATAAGGGTTGATTTAGGTGGATGTGTTTAGAAGGACTCCGGTTAACGCTGGGAGGCTAAGTGTCCTATCATTTAATGATCTAATGGTGGACAGAGTGTGTTTTGAGGGGGCGCATTGGCAACTTTTAACATGTTGATAACACAGTGGTAAAAGACATTTTTTATTCCCATGCTGTGCGTATTATGGCCGGGGAATTAATTCCGCCCACTATGGGCAGGGCTTAACAGTTTCGCGCACTTAGTCGCGCATTTGCCATCCGAATCCTGACTGTTGAGAGAGCGAGAGCTTCAGGACTTCGATGTTACCTAAAACAGCTTGTGTTTGCAATCCCACAAGCGGTTTTTAGGAGTGCCGTTCACGGAGGTCTATTCAGTGACTCGTGGGGACAGGTAGGCGCCGCAGTAGAGCTGTAGCGAGGTTCAAGTGGTTATTTAGTCTTTAAGCCTTTATACATAATTTGACTGTTCAGACTACAGGACAATCTTCTAAAAGTCTTATGGTGTGTCCCTGTTATTGCAAGTTTATTGCGGTGCAGTAAGAAACTTTGCGGTTTAATTCTTAAAGGTACAGTACATCATTTTCAACAACATTTCTAAAAGGGTTTGTTTTTAATCACATTTAAAACGACCAATATTGCTATTGCTGGTTTGTTTTTTGTCATGGCTGACCTTCTGGAAGGTACATGCTCTATGTGTTTAGATGCCAATGTGGAACCCCCTATTACTTTTTGTCCCTCGTACTGAGAGGGCTTTACAGTTTAAAGAACAAATTTTCTTTAATGCCAGTGTATCTAAGGATGTTTCTCAGCCTGATTAGACTCAGAGTATGCTGCATCTTTCTCCCCAAGCGACACAACCTTTAACGCCCGCTCAAGCGACGCAGTGTTCTTCAACTGCGTCCACTTCATTCACTCTGCAGGATATGGCTGCAGTTATGTCATCCACTCTTACAGAAGTTTTATCTAAGTTGCCAGTGTTACAAGGCAAACCCATGTGGTCCCTGCGACTTCTGATACTTTGATGGCTATCTCCGATGTACCCTCCCAGGGCTCTGAATTGGGGGGTAGGGAGGCCCTGTCTGAGGGGGAACTTTCTGACTCAGGAAGTGCTTTACCGCAGACAGATTCGGAAGTGATGTTTTTTAGGTTTAAAGTGAATGTCAAGTCACGTTCACCACTCTTCCTCATCTTGTTAATTACCTAAAATAAACGTTAGTTTAATTCATCATTTTTTTATAATTTAAGACTAAAACCATAATCGAAGGATTTATAAACCTACTTCGCTTACTTTCTTCCTCCGCCCGCCATCTTGTCCCTCGTATCTAATTTGATTGACATTGCCCTTAACGAATTCTAACCCATACCCCGTGGCGTCCAGCCCCTTTTTTGCACATGTAACGCAATCAAACTGCGCATGTGTTCCCTAACAAATCGTCATTGACAATCCATGCTCGTTCACATGTAGCGCATGCGCAAACAATTCCGAACACCTAACGCATGTGCAATGTCTATCTACCTGTCAACCCGCGATCCCCAATAAAGTGTTTAACCCCTAAACCGCCGCTCCCGGACCCCGCCGCTACCTAATAAAGTTATTAACCCCTAAACCGCCGCCATCTACTCCATCTACCCTGCCGCCATCTGCCCCATCTACCCCGCCGACATCTACCCCACCGACATCTACCCCATCTACCCCGCCGACATCTACCCAGCCGCCATCTATTTTAAAAATATTAACCCCTAATTTAATCCCCCTACACCGCCGCCAGCTATACTAACTATATTAACGATAATTATATTAGGGTTAATATAGTTATTATATATATATATATATATATATATATATATATATATATATATATAAAGTATAATAACCCTATCTAACTCTAACATCCCTAACTAAACTCTTATTAAAATAAATATAATATTAATATTATTAATGAAAATATTCCTATTTAAATCTAAATACTTACCTATAAAATAAACCCTAAGATAGCTACAATGTAATCAATAAATTACATTGTATCGATTTTAGGGTTTATATTTATTTTACAGGCAACTTTGTATTTATTTTAACTAGGTACAATAGCTATTAAATAGTTATTTACTATTTAATCGCTACCTAGTTAAAATAATTACCAATGTACCTGTAAAATTAATCCTAACCTAAGTTACAAATACACCTACACTATCAATAAATTAAATAAACTACAAATATCTAAACTAAAATACAATAAACTAAACTAAATTACAAAAAATAAAAAAAATATTTCAAGATTTTTAAGCTAATTACACCTATTCTAAGCCCCCTAATAAAATAATAAAGCCCCCTAAAATAAAAAAATGTCCCTGCCCTATTCTAAATTAAAAAAGTTCAAAGCTCTTTTTCCTTACCAGCCCTTAAAAGGGCTTTTTGCGGGGCATGCCCCAAAGAATTCAGCTCTCTTGCCTGTAAAGATAAACACAATACCACCCCCCAACATTACAACCCACCACCCACATACCCCTATTCTAAACCCACCCAAACCCCCCTTAAATAAACCTAACACTACCCCCCTGAAGATCTCCCTACCTTGTATTCACCCAGCCGGGCAGAACTCTTCATCCGATCCGGGCTATATCTTCAATCAAGCTGCAGGGAGTCTTCTTCCATCCGGTGATGTCTTCAAGCAAAGCGGCATCTTCAATCTTCTTTCTTCGCTCCTCTGCCGCGGAGCATCCTTCTGGCACGAAGACTGAACGAGTAATGAGGTACCTTTAAATGACGTCATCCAAGATGGAGTCTGTCGAATTCCGATTGGCTGATAGGATTCTATCAGCCAATCGGAATTAAGGTAGAAAAATCTGATTGGTTGATTGAATCAGCCAATCAGATTCAAGTTCAATCCGATTGGCTGATAGAATCCTATCAGCCAATCGGAATTCGACGGACGCCATCTTGTAATGTTGGGGAGTGGTATTGTGTTTATCTTTACAGGCAAAAGAGCAGTTTTCTTTGGGGCATGCCCTGCAAAAAGCCCTTTTAAGGGCTGGTAAGGTAAAAGAGCTTTGAACTTTTTTAATTTAGAATAGGGCAGGGAATTTTTTTTATTTTGGGGGTCTTTATTATTTTATTAGGGGGCTTAGAATAGGTGTAATTAGCTTAAACATCTTGTAATATTTTTTATTTTTTGTAAATTAGTGGGGGTTTTTTGTAATTTATTTTAGATTATTTTATTGTATTTTAGTTTAGATATTTGGAGTTTATTTAATTTATTGATAGTGTAGGTGTATTTGTAACTTAGTTTAGGATTTATTTTACTGGTAAATTGGTAATTATTTTAACTAGGTAGCTGTTAAATAGTTAATAACTATTTAATAGCTATTGTACCTAGTTAAAATAAATACCAAGTTACCTGTAAAATAAATATAAACCCTAAAATAGCTACAATGTAATTATTAATTACATTGTAGCTATCTTAGGGTTTATTTTATAGGTAAGTATTTAGATTTAAATAGGAATATTTTCATTATTAATATTTATATTATATTTATTTTAATAAGAGTTTAGTTAGGGATGTTAGAGTTAGATAGGGTTATTATACTTAATATTTAGATAATATAATAACGATATTAACTATATTAACCCTAATATAATTAGGGTTAATATAGTTAATATATATAATATAATAACTATATTAACCCTAATATAATTAGGGTTAATATAGCTGGCGGCGGTGTAGGGGGATTCAATTAGGGGTTAATACATTTATTATAGGTAGGGCCGGTGTAGGGGGATTAGATTAGGGGGTAATACATTTATTATAGGTAGGGCTGGTGTAGGGGGATTTAGATTAGATGCAAAAGAGCAGTTTACTTTGTGACAAAGCCCCACCAAAAGCCCTTTTAAGGGCTGGTAAAAGAGCTGATTACTTTAGGGCAATGGCCCGCAAAAAGCCCTTTTAAGGGCTGGCAATAGAGCAGTTTACTTTGGGGTAATGCCACGCAAAAAGCCCTTTTCAGGGCTATTTGTAGGGTTAGACTTGGGTTTAGTGGTAGGGATAGTTTAGTATTTTAGGGGTTAAATAATTTAACATAGGTGGCGGCGTGGTAGGGGGATTAGATTAGGGGTTAATTAATTTAATATAGGTGGCGGCGGGGTAGGGGGATTAAATTAGGGGTTAATCATTTTAAAATGGCGGCGGGGTAGGAGCTCACATTAGTGGGTAGGTAAGGTAGATGTCGGCGGTGTAAGGGGCTCACTTTAGTGGGTAGGTAAGGTAGATATCGGCGGTGTAAGGGGCTCACTTTAGGGGGTAGTTTAATATTGTTGGCGACGGTGTAGGGGGATCACATTAGGGGATAGTTAATGTAGATGGCAGCGGGGTCCGGGAGCTGCGGTTTAGGGGTTAAATACTTTATTAGGGATTGCGGCGGGGGATCCGGTTGACAGGTAGATAGACATTGCGCATGCGTTAGGTTTATTTTGTAGCTAGTTTAGGGAGTTATGAGGCTCCAATAGACAGCGTAAGGCTTACTACGGCTGCTTTTTGTGGCGAGGTGAAAATGGAGTAAGATATTGGATACCAAACTGCGCTGGTTTGGTATACCTGCCTATGGCCCAAAAAACTACGGGCGACGGCAGAAATATACGAGCGTAACTTCTAGGTTACGCTCGTATATAGGATACCAAACCAGCGCAAATTTCAGCGTCGCCGGCTTTGAATACTATCATTGATAGCTAGTCATTGAATGCAACGATTGACGCCTGCGCTTTAGGCATAACATTTTTTGTGTCACGCAGGCGCAAATCGATTGTATGGGGAATCGTGCGCATGCGCAATTGTTCCGGCAATCGGGAATGCGCATTTGAAGTAATAAAGGCATTATCCGGAAATATATGGAGGGCGGAGCTAGGAACGGCCGGGAATGTAAATATAAAGTGTATTTATAACTATAATATATATAAAAAAAAAATTAAAAAAAAGTTGCGATCATACTATATATTAGATGAGGAATAGAATACAGACTGCAAAAACCAAAAACTTTACCTTCACTTTAAGCTTGAACACCTCCGTCTGTTACTACGGGAGGTTTTGATGACTCTGGACGACTGTGACTCTATTGTGGTCCCTCCAGAGAAATTGTGTAAGATGGACAGATACTTGGAGGTCCCTTCTTATTCTGATGTTTTTCCGGTTCCTAAGAGAATTTCGGAAATTATTGCTGGGGAATGGGAAAGACCAGGTATCCCGTTCTCCCCTTCCCCTATGTTTAAGAAAATGTACCCTATAGCTGACACCGTGCGGGATTCTTGGCAGACGATCCCTAAGGTCGAGGGAGCTATCTCTACCCTGGCTAAGCGTATGACTATTCATATAGAGGACAGTTGTGCTTTCAAAGACCTCGTGGATAAGAAGTTGGAGGGTCTTCTCAAAAAACTTTGTTCATCAAGGGTTTCTTTTGCAACCGACGGCCTGCATTGTAACAGTCACAACTGCGGCCGCTTTTTGGTTTGACGCTCTAGAAGAGTCCCTTAGGACTGAGACTTCTTTAGAGGAAATACAGGATAGAATTAAGGCCCTTAGGCTGGCTAATTCTTTTATTACGGATGCTTCGTTTCAGATCGCCTAATTGTCGGCTAAGAATGCAGGATTCGCCATCTTAGCACGAAGAGCCTTATGGTTAAAGTCTTGGTCTGCGGATGTATCCTCAAAATCTAAGCTATTCCCTTCAAGGGAAAGACCCTGTTCGGGCCGGACTTGAAAGAGATCATTTCTGATATTACGGGAGGTAAAAGTCACCTTCTCCCTCAAGATAAAACATCTTAGCAAAGGGGACGACAGAGTAATTTTCGTTCCTTTCGAAACTTCAAGGGAATCCTCTCTTCCTCTTCCACTAAACAGGAAGGGAATTTTTCTCAAGCCAAGTCCACCTGGAGACCCAACCAGATTTGGAACAAGGGTAAACAATCCAAGAAGCCTGCTGCCGCTACCAAGACAGCATGAAGGGGCGGCCCCCGATCCAGGACCAGATCTAGTAGGGGGCCAGACTTTCTTTCTTTGTCCAGGCTTGGATCAGAGACGTTCAGGATCCCTGGACCCTAGAAATCGTGTCTCAGGGATATCAGTTGGAGTTCAAAAATTCGTTCCCCAGAGGAAGGTTCCTTCTTTCACGATTATCTGTCGACCAGATAAAGTGGTGTTCTTACGCTGTGTAGGAGATCTATCCCTCATGGGAGTAATATGCCCCGTTCCAATTCAGAAACAGGGGCAGGGGTTTTATTCAAATCTATTTGTAGTTCCCAAAAAAGAGGGAACGTTTCGACCCATTTTAGATCTCAAAAGTCTAAACAAGTTTCTCAGAGTTCCATCCTTCAAGATGGAAACTATTTGGACCATTCTTCCGTTGATACAGGAGGGACAATATATGACTACCGTGGATCTAAAGGATGCATATCTTCATATCCCTATACACAGGGATCATCACAAGTTCCTATGGTTTGCCTTCCTGGACAACATTTTCCATTCGTGGCTCTTCCTTTTGGTCTGGCCACAGCACCCAGAATTTTCACAAAGGTTCTGGGGTCTCTGCTAGCGGTTCTCAGGCCGCGGGGCATTGCAGTGGTGCCTTATCTGGACGACATTCTGATCCAGGCGTCGTCTTATCAACTAACAAAGTCTCATACCGACATTGTCCTGTCCTTTCTGCGGACTCACGGGTGGAAGGTGAATCTAGAAAAAAGTTCACTACTTCCTCAGACAAGGGTTCCTTTTCTGGGAACTCTAATCGACTCTCTATCCATGAGAATCTTTTTGAAGGAAGTCAGAAAGTTAAAGATTCTGAATACATTTCGTTCCCTTCAGTCCAATCCTCGGCCGTCAGTGGGTGATAGTGACAACAGACGCCAGCCTAATAGGATGGGGTGCAGTCTGGAACTCCCTGAAGGCTCAGGGTGTGTGGACTCGGTCGAAGTCGCTACTTCCCATCAATATTCTGGAGCTGAGGGCAATATTCAATGCGCTTCAGGCTTGGCCTCAGTTGGCTTCGGCCAAATTTATCAGATTCCAGTCGGAGAACATCACGACTGTGGCTTACAACAATCAGGGAGGAACAAGGAGTTCCTTAGCAATGACAGAAGTATCCAAGATAATTCATTATCCAAGATAATTCAGATAATTCACTCTTGTTATCTGTCAGCAATCTACATCCCAGGAGTGGACAACTGGGAGGCGGATTTTTTGAGCAGACAGACGTTTCATCCGGGGGAATGGGAACTCTATCCAGAGGTCTTTGCCAACCTGATTCTCAGATGGGGCAGGCCGGAACTGGATCTTATGGTGTCTCGTCAGAATGCCAGTTCAATCTAGCTTATGTGTTCCCTCTGTTTGCTCTCCTTCCCCGGGTGATTGCTCAAGTCAAACAGGAGAGGGCTTTGGTGATTCTCATCGCTCCTGCGTGGCCTCGCAGGACTTGGTATGCCGATCTGGTGGACATGTCATCTCTGCCACCGTGGAAGCTTCCATTGAGGCAAGACCTTCTCATTCAGGGACCCTTCCATCATCCGAATCTAATTTCTCGATTTTATCTAAGCGAGGGTTCTCTGATTCGGTCATTGATACCTTGATTCAGGCACGCAAGCCTGTTACTAGAAAGATTTACCATAAGATATGGCGTAAATATCTTTATTGGTACGAATCCAAGGGCTACTTGTGGAGTAAGGTTAGGATTCCTAGGATTTTATCTTTTCTCCAAGAAGGATTGGAGAAAGGGTTGTCAGCAGGTTCCTTAAAGGGACAGATTTTTGCTTTATCTATATTGTTACACAAGCGCCTGGCAGATGTTCCAGATGTTCAATCTTTTTGTCAGGCTCTGACTAGAATCAGGCCCGTGTTTAGACCAATTGCTCCTCCTTGGAGTTTGAATTTAGTTCTTAATATTCTTCAAGGGGTTCCGTTTGAACCTATGCATTCCATAGATATTAAGTTATTATCGTGGATAGTTTTTATTTTTGGTTGCTATTTCTTCTGCTCGCAGAGTTTCTGAGCTTGAGGCATTGCAATGTGATTCTCCTTATCTTGTTTTTCATTCCGATAAGGTAGTGTTGCGTAACAAACCTGGTTTTCTTCCTAAGGTTGTTTCCAACAAAAATATTAATCCGGAAATTATTGTTCCTTCATTGTGTCCTAATCCTTCTAAGAAGGAGCGTCTGTTACTTAACTTGGACGTGGTCCATGCCCTGAAGTTTTACTTGCAGGCGACTAAAGAATTTCGTCAATCATCTTCATTATTTGTTGTCTTTTCCGGGAAACGTAGGGGTCAGAATGCTACGGCTACCTCTCTTTCTTTCTGGCTGAAGAGTATCATCCGTTTTGCATATGAGACTGCTGGACAGCAGCCTCCTGAACGGATTACGGCTCATTCTACTAGGGCGGTGGCTTCCTCATGGGCATTTAAAAATGATGCGTTTGTTGAACAGATTTGCAAGGTTGGTCTCTTGGTCTTCTCTTCACACTTTTTCCAAATTTTGATACTTTTGCTCGTCTGAGGCTGTTTTTGGGGGAAAGGTTCTTCAAGCAGTGGTGCCTTCTGTTTAGGTTCCTGTCTTGTCCCTCCCTTTCATCCGTGTCCTATAGCTTTGGTATTGTATCCCATAATTAAGGATGAAATCCGTGGACTCGTCATATCTTGTAAAAGAAAAGGAAATTTATGCTTACCTGATAAATTTGTTTCTTTTACGATATGACGACTCCACGGCCCACCCTGTCATTTTCTAAGACAGGTCTTTATTTTTGTTAAACTTCAGTCACCTCTGCACCTTGGCTTTTCCTTTCTCTTCCTAACTTCGGTCGAATGACTGGAGTGGGAGGGAAGGGAGGGGCTATATATATACAGCTCTGCTGTGGTGCTCTTTGCCTCCTCCTGCTGACCAGGAGGCGATATCCCATAAGTAAGGATGAAATCCGTGGACTCGTCATATCGTAAAAGAAACAAATTTATCAGGTAAGCATAAATTTCCTTTTTTTTTTTTTCTTTCGTGATTCAGATAGAGCATTCCATTTTAAGCAACTTTTTAATTTACTCCTATTATCAAATTTGCTTCATTCTCTTGGTATCTCTTTTTGAAAAGCAAGAATTTAAGTTTAGAAGCCGGCCCATTTTTGGTTTACAACCTGGGTTATTCTTGCTGATTGGTGGATAAATTCACTCTCCAATAAACAAGTGATGTCCAGTGGCGGAACCAAAAATTGGCTGGATCCTTAGCTTAGAAGCCTTCTTTTTTCAAATAAAGGTAGCAAGAGAACAAATAAATTGATAATAGGTGTAAATTAGAAAGTTGTTTAAAATTGCATGCTCTATCTAAATCGCGAAAGAAAAAATTGGGGTTCAGTGTCCCTTTAAGCATTTAATAGTATGTAGGGGACTCAGGCATACTTAAAATACAGAATTTGACTTCAAAATTAAAAAGCAGGGAACAAGCTCAATTTTCAGAGAAGAAAAATTATTCAAAGGGAATGCAATTTTTCTTGTAATGTACTTTACAAGTAAATTAAACATTTCTCTGTTTCTTGTATAATACATTTTGACTAACTTATTGCTGTAAGCAATGTAAGTGCAGTACCAGCGTTATTGCTTGTCTAGTAGTAAGATTGATGTTAAACAATGCCCTTCTTTACACACTGTAAACTGATTTTAAAACTACACTGATGTTTTTAAACAGGTTTCTAATGTATTTCTCAATTCTATTTTTTTGTTTTTATGTTTATTAGGAGATAAGTGACAAGTTTGTGACCAACACCAGTGAACATTTTGTCATAGGACAGACTGTGGTTGCCAAGGTAACCAACATAGACGAGGAGAAGAAACGCTTCCTGCTTACTTTGAAGATGTCTGAGTGCTCTCCTGATGACCGTTCCACTGAGAGCTTTGCTAGGCTTAGCCAGTGCTTCACCGACCTGCAGCTTGTGAAGAGTCTAATTAATAATCAAGGTGAGGACTTTCATTCTGAATTAGGTTGGTGGATGCTGGAGTAAGTCCAATTTATGCTCTGCATTCAGATAGCAGAGCACAATTTAATGCAGCAACATGATAAATCAGAATTTAAGTGAAAACAATTTATTTGTATTTAAAGGATAATTATATCACAACAGCAGTTTATATTTTTATTAGCAGTCTTTGTTCTGTTTTGTTAGTGTCTTGTTTGTATAGTTTAAAAAACTAAAAGTATTATTTCTGGTATGCCCCAATGCCACCCTCACAAAAATATTATGTTGAAATACTCAATACTTATTTTTTTAAATGTTTTATTTACAATACATCTGCTTTACATAAACAAATGTGATACTTAAATGTCCTCTTTTAGATAAAACAAAGAAAAAATGTCCCTTTAAATGGGCAGTACACTATCATTTATGTGAAAGATCAGCATGCACACATGTCAATGCCTGATAAATTGCTAAGTAAAAGCAATTTAAATTGAAATTAAAACAAAGCTTTTTTGGGGGGGCTTCCTACACATCCTAACTGACTGATAAAGTAAATCTCCTCTGTTTTATTGGACGAGAGGGACACACATGACTAAAACATTGATTTATTCAGGACAGGAAAATAAATTAAAAAAAATATATTTTGAAATGTTCTCTTTTAGTGAAATAAACAAAGAAATTGGCTATAAAGTCCCTTTATTACTTTTGTGACCTTTTACATCTAGGACCATGTCCCTTTATGCACTGTAATTATGTATCTTTATTTTATTTATATCAGAAGACCCAGAAGCAGATGTAAATCTTTCTGGTTTGGTCCCTGGAAAAAAGCTTAGTCTGGTGGTTGAAGTTATCCAAGAAGATGGATCGGTCCTCTTCAGCGTTAGCCAAATCAGTGGAGCACAAACAGTGTTGGCTTCCAAGCATCATGTTGGAGGTACCAAACAATCTCTTCTTGTGTGTGGTGTTTCCCTTTTTTTGATTCCTGAAATGCTGTTTGCCTAATAAGACATTTTTGTATGTTTCCAAATGTGTTTTACACACACAAAGCGGTTTAAAATAAAGCTGAAGTTCTGCTCAGGATCTGAATGCACATTGCAGTTTCTGAAGACGAAAAGGATGGTTATTGGGAGCTACTTAAATATGCCACTCCTAATTGTTTCACTGGCCTTGTCTTGTTTAGCAGCTATAATACTTTGTGTGTTTAAAGGACCATTATACACTCATTTTTTCTTTGCATAAATGTTTTGTAGATAATCTATTTATATAGCCCATAAAGTTTTTTTTTTTTTAAATTAATGTATAGTTTTGCTTATTTTTAAATAACATTGCTCTGATTTTCAGACTCCTAACCAAGCCCCAAAGTTTTATGTGAATACGCTCGACTACCTACTCCAGCTTGCTCCTGTTTGTGTAAAGGGTCTTTTCATATGCAAAAGAAGGGGGAGGGGGGGGGATTGTCTTATTTGCCACTTGCAGTGGACTTTCCAGCTACCTTTTCAACAGAGCCAAACTGACAGCTTCTAAGTAAGTTTTTAAACAGTTTTATACTGGATTTTTATATCAGTATCTGTGCATATTATTCTTTATAGTAGTGTCTATTACATGCAGTTATATGAAAATGAGTGTATACTGTCCCTTTAACCCTTTTCACAGATGGATAAACACATAGCTAGCAAGACACATTAGTGTGAAAATAACATAGCTTACAAAGGTTGCATATTGTACCATGATTACTACCAAATAAAACCAGATTAGTGGCAGCAGGACACTACTTTCACAGTTTATAAGCCAGTTGCCAGAACCAGTTAAAGGGACAGTCTAGTCACAATTAAACTTTCATAATTCAGATAGGGCGTGTCATTTTAAACAACTTTCCAATTTACTTTTATCAAATTTGCTTTGTTCTTTTGGTATTCTTAATTCAAAGCTAAACCTAGGTAGACTCATGCTAATATCTAATCCCTTGAAGGCCGCCTCTTATCTGAATTAATTTTGACAGTTTTTCACAGCTAGAGGGCATTAGTTCACATGTGCCAAATAGATAACATTGTGCTCATGCACTTGGAGTTACCCTAAGAGTCAGCTCTCATTGGCTAAAATGCAAGTCTGTCAAAAGAACTGAAATAAGGGGGCAGTCTGCAGAGGCTTAGATACAAAGTAATCACAGAGGTAAAAAGTGTATTATAACAGTGTTGGTTGTGCAAAACTGGGGACTGGGTAATAAAAGGGATTATCTATCTTTTAAAACAATAAAAATTCTGGAGTAGGGCGCCATACGTGATTTGATCTATGGGTTTGATTCCTCAACTATTTTTTCTGCATTTAGTACCAGCCTTATCTATGTTGAGGAGGTTGGTTGTTTCTGGTCACATTGTCTGAGCGACCGGACAAAGCAGTAATAAGCACCATTGTATATGTAAATAAAAGTGCTTTGCAAGCAAATACAATGCAGTGGGCACCCTTAAGTATTGGGGGTGGGTTTAGTAGTCTAGCGCCCCCTTAGAACAAATCCTGGCAATGTGTTTGAACTGCAGGTTATAGCGTAATAAGGTCCATTGCAAGTGGTGGGCCTTTCCAGGTTTTGGAGAATTAGAAATGGATAGGAGGCAGTTTTTTGGGAAAGTGTTAATAGGTTATAGAAATTCTTTGTGATGTTACTTTAAGAAAGAGATTTTAGGAACCTTAAGAATTGTATGTTGCTGAAACAAAATATTTCTTCTAATGGAAAACAATACATTTTTCTACTTAAAATGACATTAAACTGCTGTTACTATTCACCATACTATTGTTTTCTTCCTGTGCTTGCAACTGTCTTCAAAATCTTTCTCTTATTTTAACTTCTTACAATTATTAGTTAGTGAAGCCCTGCTTCCTCATGCTGGGCGCAGCCATCTTGGAGCTTATATTTGTTATTTTAAATGTTAAACTGTGCAAAAAAAACTGCAGAAATGTAACAGTTCTGCTCTCTATTATATGAGCTAAACTGAAGTGAAAGGTACAGCTGTCAAAAAGCATGTGATTCAACTATACGCGCGGTACAAGATGTCGGCAGCCAGTATAAAATGCAGAAGTTTACCAACTGGATTCTGTAAAGAGTTAATATAAGAGAACGGCTTTAAAGGGACAGGAAACCCCAACATTTTCTTTCATTATTTGGATAAAATGTACAATTTCAAACAAATTCCAAATTTACTTCTATTAGCAAATTTGCTTCATTATCTTGATTATCCTTTGCTGAAGAACATTGCACTACTGGCAGCTAGCTGGACAAATCTAGTTAGCCAATCACAAGAGACAAATGTGTGCTGGCACCAATCAGCAGCTAACTCCCACTAGTGTAGGATATGTGTGTATTCTTTTTCAACAAGGGGTACCAAGAGAAGTGAGTTTAAAAGTGTCTTAAAATAACATGCCCTATATGAATCATGCAAGTGTAATTTTGACTTTCCTATCCCTTTAAAGACAGCTGCAGGTACAGGAGGGAAAACCATATCATGTTGAGTTGTACCATCCTGCTGTAGTTGTACGTGGCAGTTTACTGTCCCTTTAAGAGTTTGTATTAAATGTTTTTCAGGTAAAAGTGTTGTTCCAGGGCAGAAGGTAAAGGTAGCAGTTCTACACGTTGATGCCCTCAAGCGTCATGTTCACGTCTCTCTACTTGAGACACTTCTGAAAAAAAGAAAAGAGACCGTAAGTTTTGTTGTTGCTAATTAACTATGTATGTAAACAAGTTAGTATTAAGAACAATGTTATTAAAGGGACACTAAACACCTTATAATATTCTAATTTAAACCTTTTTAAAACAAATAAATATTTTGTTGCAAGTGTTTTTCAATGGCCAACCTCCATCCACCATTCGCCTTATTTGTAGGAGCCAATCAGGGCTTGAATCTGTAGAAGACAAGGCGAGCCATTGTCATTGTGTTGGAGTAAAGCACATTATCAGCTGAAGCCAATTAGGGAAATATATGTAGCAGGGTTAGCCATGAGAAGTCTGTGATGTGCATTTCCAACTCTGATAATGAGAAAATTCACAATGTTCACAGCTAAATTTCATGAAAAGGGGCAAAATAAATTATAAAAGTATATTGCACAGCCGTTTTACTATGCATAAAAATCCTAAAATGTTTATGGTCTTTTAAAGAGCTGTAAGCTTTATCTAATGAAAAAAAATTACATTATACTAATGAGAGGTTTACAGTGTTCCTGTGGTTCACCTTGGTAGCAGAGGACTAACTTGTATGTAACGTGTATCTGAGTATTAAAGGGACAGTCAAATTAAAAAAGTTATTGTTTAAAAAGATAGCTAATCCTTTTATTACGCATTCCCCAGTTTTGCATAACCAACAGGGTTATTTTAATACACTTTTAACCTCTGTGATTACCTTGTATCTAAACCTCTTCTGACAGCCCCCTGATCACATGACTTTTTATTTATTATCTATGGACTTGCATTTTAGCCATTTACTACTGTGTTGTGCACAACTTCATGAGCACCATTTCATCTATATGGCCCACATGAACTAGCAGTTTCCTGTTGTCAAAAGCTAATAAAAAAAGCATGTGGTTAAGAGGCTGTCTAGTGGCTTTGTCTAGTGACTTAGGCAGAATTTTTGAGGTTTAAATGTTATAAAGTATATTAATATGACAATGTTGGTTGTGCAAAGATGGGGAATGGGTAGTAAATAAAAATCTATCTTTTTAAACAATAACAATTTTGGTCCCTTTTAAATTGTTCTTAGAATGCTTAATGTCTTTTATCTTCCAACAGCTTGAAGAAAACGCCACTTATTCCGCAGTTGTGCAACATGTCGCAGAAGAGTTTGCAGTAGCCTCTTTAGAAGGAACATCTCAGCTTGTTGCTGTTCCTGTAACTTCTCATTTTAACGACACCTTTCGTTTTGAGTCAGAAAAACTGAAAGCTGGGCAAGAGATTTCTTTGATTCTTAAAACAACTTCTACAGAGGACTTTGGTATTTTGCTTGCGGTGCAGAAAATAGCTGGTTTGAAAACTAAAAAAATAGTTGAACAGAAGAAATCGACCTATATGAGCAATGGTCTACATTTAGGACAGCTGGTTAATGGAATTGTAAAAAGTATTAAACCAACTTGTGTGTTGGTCACCATCAATGATAATGTTGTAGGACGTATTCACGCATCTCAGATACTGGAGGAAGTCACAGTAGGTTCATTCCCAACATCTAAACTGAGACCAAAGCAAGATGTGACTTGTCGGGTTATAGGAGGAAAGGATGTGAAGACGCATCGGTAGGTTTTTGTTTTTAAAGATAGGATACATAGTTGTATTATTTCTTTCAAAACCTTCATGTGATTTGACGTCGTTTTCAAAAAAAGATACAAACGTGAGGTAAAAAACACATCAGTGAGGGTACAGTCTAAATCTACTGCATCATGTGACAGCCATCAGCCAATCACAAATGCATAGACATATATCCTGTGAATCTTGCACATGCTCAGTAGAAGCTGTGCTTATAAAATGATTGTGCATATTAATGGAAGAGAGCTAGTAAGTTAACAATTGTGTGCTCTACCTGAATCTTGAAAGTTTGATTTTGACTTTAGTAGTACTTTAGTGGTTGTTTGACATGGACAGAGAAATTAAACTCGTCTGCCATATTCAAAATACATGGCTGGCAATCCTTATTAAACACTGCTGTAAAGGAAGTTTTCTTGGATTTAGAATTTTAAAGGAATAGTCTAGTCAAAATTTAAACTTTCATGATTCAGATAGAACATGCAATTTTAAGCACCTTTCTAATTTACTCCTATTATCAATTACTTTCTAATGACACAGTGAGTCCACGGGATCATCAGTTACTGCTAGGAATATCACTCCTGGCCATCAGGGGGAGGCAAAGAGCACCACAGCAAAGCTGTTCAGTATTACTTCCCACAAACCCCAGTCATTTTCTTTGCCTCTCGTGCAAGGAGGAGGTGAAGTGTTTGGTGTCTGAAGAAAATGGATTTATTTCACTTCTATAAAGATTTTGTTATTTTGAAAGTCAGAGTAGGATTGCTCTGATCTTTGCTCTCAAGATTGGGTCTTTCCGTACTCCACGTTAGTCTCTTTAGCAGGGCAGTGGTGGCTTTTAAGCAGTTGGGAAAACAAAGGTAAGCACACTTTACAAGTTCCTCACAGGTTGCTGCCCTGGTATAGAAAGCCTGAGTAGGTTTACTCTGTCTTTCTCTTTTCACAGGTCTCTGGGAGTAGTGGCATCCTCTCATACTTTGTGAGGTTGTCTGACTGCCGGACGACTGGATTGCAGGTAAGTGCCTTTTTGTCTTCTGGGGCTAGGAAGCTGGCACTAAAAGGGTTAAGGGACCCTGGTTAGTATCTCTAACGTCTGAATGCTTGTGCTTAGTTTGGGACTCAAATCCTTAGCAGGATGGTTGATGGAAGTGGACAGGCATAAATCTGGCATGTGTTATGGAGACTTGGAATTAATCTTCTTCTAGGTAGGAGGAAGTTAACTCTCTTTGGGGCTCAGATTTAGTTAGGACAGGAGTTTTAATAATACTCTCTTGGCTATGATGCTTTGTTCTTTTTTTTTTTTTTTTTTGTTAGCACGGAACAAATGTTTTCCTATGTTGCCTATGATATACTTGTGGCCGCTGAGAAGTCTAATAGGAGTGCGTTCTTTTTTGTGACGCCTTGCTAGGAGATGGTCCAGTGAAGCGTAGATGCAATGTTTTTATTATGTCAATCCACGGCAGTGAAAGTTCTGAATGGGTAAGGAGACACATGTATATTCTCAACTTTGTTAATTTTTTTGCATCTATTCCTGGTCACAGTATGAAACGCGATATATGCACGCTTCATCTCTGTTGTATTCAGCCCTGCCTCTTTCTTCTCAGGGTGGCGCCATCTTGGGCTAGGTTGATCGGCAATTGCCCAGCGTCGTTCTCCGGCTGTGAACGGAGCAGCGTTATTTTTTTGACAGGCTCTGATTTTGTCAGCGCACTAGTAATATTTATGTCTAGGATATGTGCTTCTGTTTTCCGATACGGAGAGTCGGAATTTGCAAGAGTTTTCTCCTCCCTGTGAAAATAAAGTAATTTACCACGGTAGTTTAGTATTACACGGAACTGCTCTAGAACTTCCTTTTAATCAAGTGTATATGATGGAAGCACATATACTGGCCACATATGGTTTTTTTTTTGGTTTTTTTTTATTTCTTTTTAGTTGGATATGTCTTCAGATAGAATTATAGACAATATCCTATATACATTAAAACTGCTTAAGTAACAATATGGTTAAGTAAGCAGTTATTGTCTGGAAGTTCTGTCTTGTTTTTCCTATTCTGGGTTAACAACTTATAAAAAAAGTCTGCGGTTATGCATGTTCAGATAGTGGATCGAGGATCTTGTGGCTCTGTCTTGGAGGGCAGATCTGGATCTGTCGACATGAGATTCTTCCCTGTTGATCAGAGAGGGGAATTAGTGGTAGAGTGCTCACTGCTGGCGAGAGGTAGCGGGATAGTTACCCGCATTCTCCAGAATCTTTGGGTTTTTACAAGAGGTCTGTCTCGGGGCACATGCTTCCGGAGAACTTCCTGAGTAATAGTCATGGTCGCTATCCTGTTAGGTTGGAGACTATGGACTTGGGAGGAACTCGCTCTTTCCTATATCCATCTTGGAGTAAAGAGCGATCTTCAATGCTCTGATGGCTTGGCCTCAGTTATCTTTATCCGGTTTTTCAGGTTCTAGTTGTGAATTAATCTCAGTGGTTTATATTACCACCTGGGAGGAACCTGGAGTTTTTATCCACTATTCACTTTTCAAGAGTGTATACTGGGAGCTGACTTCTTCAACAGTCAGACTTTTCATACCGGGGAGTGGGCACTCTCCCGAAGGTGTTTTCCAGGGTAATCCTCACATGGGGGGGCTCTGGAGTTGGCAGTAGGCCAATTTTCCATGTTTATGAATAAGTGTTCAGCAGGCTGCTCTCCTAAATTCCCTGGCGGTTGCTCTCTTTCCAAGAGTCATTGTTAGTTTCAAATGGGAGTGAGCCATCAGTATTTTAAAAGTTCCTGCATAGTCGAAGGATCTGGTTTTCAGTCTTGGCGAAGAGTATTTCTTCCACCTTGGTGGTTGTTCTTGAGGAAGGACCTCTAATTTAGGGTCCATTCTTTCATTCAAACTTCGTTTTCTCTGAAGCTTTCTGCTGGGAGATTGACTGACTGTTTAGTTTCTATCTAAGCGTGGCCTTTTTGAATCGGTCATTGTGACCATGATTCAGGCTCTTAAGTCTGTTTCTGATTTATTTTACTATAAGGTATGGCGTGAATCCATGGTCTTCTTTTGGAAGTAGGGTCAGGATTCCTAGGGGTTTTGTCTTTCTCCAGGTCAGTCTGGAGGAAGGTTTGCCAGTCATTTCTGAGGGGTCAGATTTTGCATTATCTGTTTTTTACACAAGTGTCTGACGGATGTGCCAGACATGTATACTTTGTTAAACTCTGATTAGTATCAGGCCTGTGTTTAAGTTTGAGCCTTCCATAAGATTTAACTTTTTTTTTTTCTTGGAATTTTCAGGAACTCTCGGCTTGCAGTGTGACTCTCCTTATCTCATATTTCATGAGTGAGGTGGGAGGTGTCTTTATTGGCATTTTGAGGTTTGAGAAACTTTGCCCCCTCCAGGTTGGAATGTATATCCATATGTCACTAGCTCATGGACTCTTACATAAATTGTGTTTTTATTTTTTTAGTTTAATGTCCCTTTACTAATTTTCACTTTTTTTAGGCTTTCTGTATACAGTTTCGAAGTGCATTTCTGTTTAAAAGAACAGCATAAATCTCGAGTAATGTGCAATGTCTGTTGTTGGTGTTTATTAATTATCAATATTAGCATGTTAGAGGTTTTATTTTCTCCTGGGGACATTTTTGATCTAGATAAAAATATATTCTCCTCAATAAACAAACTACATTTTTTTATTTAATAAAAGTGACAGATCTTTGTATTTTCCAAGAGCCAAACACACATTTATACAATAATGGGATAAACAAAAACCAGCATTCAAGTTATTGCAAATAGTTAGGGGCGGTGTCATACTGGGAAGCTGAAGCCACATAAAAAGCTGTGAAGCATCTTTTTGGTCCTTAGGTTGGACAGGTCTGTAACATTATTATTATTATTATTATTCTATGATAAAATATTGGTCATGGAATTATTTTATACTTTTGCGCCTATTTTGGAAAATGTTCAATCTGCCCAAATGTAAGAGAAAAATCCTCTACACATGGGCCAAGATTTATCCAGATTTTTTGTGTTTTAAAGGTTCCTGCCTATAACGCATCCAGATTTTAAGAAGACTGTTCCAGAGCTTAGCATACTTCCTAGGTAAGAATATCTCGAATCAAGAATGTGGTCATTTCTGCCATTAGAGATGGAAAAAAATACACATTTTTTTTTTTCCTTGTATATAAATTCTTGTTAATCTATCATTTTTGTTTTGTATACATTTGTGTTACTTCCATGTAATTTACAATATGTGGGATAGAGAATAGCAACAACAAAATAATTCATTTTCCAAAATGTGTTGTGGCATTGATATTTTGATATGTTAGAACACTGGTTCCCAAACTGTTTTTCCAGCCACTACCCCCTTGCTTCCATAAACCCAGTGTGCGCCCCCCATAGCTTACCCGTAAAAAATATTGATTCAAATTTAAAATATTTTTTTGTTTCTTTAAATAAAATTGTATTATCTTGATATTGCATTACAAGATTTTTAAAGTTAGTCACTATACAAGAGTCTTATACACCACATTTAGTAATTCCCTATTCAAACATTTGTTAGATGGATAAGCCTGATGAAGTGATACCAGTGTCTGGTTTTATGCCACTTAATAGGAGTCTTAAATCACCACGTTTAGAAATCTGGAGTTGATATCTATGGAGCACAGTTGTACAGTTGCACCAATAAACCTTGTGGAAAATCTACTTTTAGTGTACACTTCACAGTTTATTTCTGGTGACAGAAGACTAAAAAAAAAAAAAAAAGTTGTCGGACTGCATGCAAAGCTTCTTGGACATGCACAACAGGCCTTTTGCTATGTTTCTTGCTACTACACAATAATTCCAAACTTTGCAGTTAAAAAAAAAAATGTGCGAATATACAGCACTGGTAAAACAAAATGTAAACCTTCTGCACAAGAGGCTGCAATCTATTGCAGTCAGAGCGTATGTTGAGGATAAACCTAAATTATAAAAGGAAAAGCCTTAAAAGCAGAGTGCGATAAAGTGTCAAATACAAACCAAGAAAGTGGTTTTGCTTTAGATATTCTATATTAAAGGTCAGTTGATTATGATCACTGAGTTTGAGGGTTCCCATTAGCATTCTCTTCCACTCCTTACCTGCTAGTGTCCCCCTATGGTAATCCCAGTGCCCCGTCCATCCTTCATGCCTATCAGTGCCCCACTCAGTACTGCCCACTTTGGAATCCACTGTCTTAGAGAGTCTTTACCAATTTAAAAGACTATCTTGGATTAGTAGTTTGCATTGGCCTTGGAATGGGAACAATGATAGATAAGGTTAAATGACACTAAGCAAATTGACAAAAAATTGATTTTCTTCTTTTGCAGTTTAATGAACACTGAAAACAAACTGCCACGATTGGTCCATGAGAAATCGTTTACTGCAGGTCAAAGAATTACCTGCTTTGTAGAGAAGGTAAATCGCCTGTTAAATGTGTTCAGACTCATAACCTGTATATTAACGTAAAATGCACTTCTTACGTCTCTTGTTTTGTAGTGACTATGAAATAGGAAAAATATTTTATTACATTATTATTATTATTATTATTATCTTTATCAGGTATTTGTAGAGCGCCAACAGATTCTGCAGCGCTATAAACTTAGGCAGTATACAATGTAACATTTATAGGGGGTCAAATGGGTAGAGGTCCCTGCCAAGAGTTGCACTGTTGTAATCGGCTCTTATGCAGGTGATCTACAAACAGCTGGGCTCATAGGCTTACATGCTTAGGGGTTCAAGGGGATAGCAGTGGAGTTAGGAAAGGTTAGTGTAGGTTGTATGCATCTCTGAACAGTACAGTCTTTAGGGAGCGGTTTAAGCTTTCAAAACTAGGGGAGAGTCTTGTGGAGCGAGGCAGAGAGTTCCACAAGATGGGAGCCAGTCTAGAGAAGTCCTGTAAGCGTGAATGTGAGGAGGTAACAAGAGTAGGAGATCATGAGCAGAGCGAAAGGGACGGTAGGGAGAGTATCTGGAGACGAGGTCTGAGATATAGGGGGGAGCAGTGCAGTTGAGGGCTTTTGTATGTCAGTGAGAATTTTGTGTTTAAGCCTGGAGGCAAGAGGAAGCCAGTGAAGGGATTGACAGAGGTGCAGCAGATGAAGAGACGTGTAAGGAAGTGTGTGTTTCGAATGAAGAAAATGTGAGGGAAGAGGACTGTATTTGTTATCAGACCTAGGAGTGTGGCTAAAGTGAAGACCCCCATGTGACAGTGCAGAGGCGGAAGCTGTGTCTGAAGGAGAGAGCCAGGTTTCTGTGAGAGCCAGAAGATTGAGAGTGTCTGAAATAAAGAGCGAGAGTTCCAGAGTGCACAAGTGAAGGGGATGCAGGCTTTGGATGCAAGAGGAATGAGATTAAAGGTTGCCAGAGTTTTGTTTTTGAAGTCTATTGAAAGGCACACATGGGTGTGAGGGACCAGGATTAGGAGAGATGTCACCAGCAGCTAGTATGAGCAAGAGGTAGAGTGACATGAGATGCATATTTGCAGTAATGAGTAATGTTTTTGGAATGAGGTGCGAGGGGGAGAGAGAGTCTTTAGGAATGTGTGAAGTTTGTGAATACAAAAGTAAGGTGAGGTTAAGAGAGATGGGCTAATGAGCAGTGCAGGTGGTGAGGGGGAAGGAGTAATTGAGTAAAGTTTGTTGTAGAGACAAAAGGTGGCAAAAAGGAATATAAAGATATTGAGCATTTTTACAAAATAGTCAAACCGTGGATAAAACACAGAATTACAACAGAACTTGCCTTGTCCTATCCTTGTATAATTCTTTTTCCCAATTCTTAGTGCCTCACTTTTATAGATGATCACTTAAGAGATGTGAACAGATGTTAAATTTATAGGCCAGAGCATTCAGCTGATGTCAATAAATTAGATAATTACATGATCAAAGACAGTGAAAAGGACAATTGGAAAAATCTGATTCAGGGGGAGATAAGTTGAGAAAACTGACAATATAATTTGGGGGAAGCTGGGGTTATACCGTTAGTGAAATTATACATTTAGGAAGTATCACAAGTATTGACAAGGTTTGAACATCACATAGATAAAGACAAGATATTATTATTAATTATTATTTTTTATTAATTAGACCCGGCTTTCTGGGCAGAGGAAAATTGCAGTAAAACATATATATATATATATAATGCAGATAAAAGAGCAGCAATTACAACTTGAAAAGGTTATATAAGCTGTAGGAACTTGTAAGGTAATGTGTGTTTGTTCATCCACTCTCTGTAGAATCTGGGTATCCGTAATGTAAATATTCCCATGTTTAAAATTGACGTGAAAGTCAAAATTAAACTTTCACGATTCAGAGAGAGCATGCAATTAAAAAAACAAAAAAGCAAATACAAACTTTGGTTATGAAATTTTTGTTTTCTTGGTATACTTTGTCTAAGAGCATACCTAGGTAGGCTCAGTAGTGTACACCTATTCGGCATTGTATGGCAGTAGTGTTTGCAATGTTAAACATTCTTGAAAACACTGCTATCATATAGTGCTGAAGATGTGCACGTGCCAGAGACTACCTAGGTATGCTATTCAGCAAAGGATACTAATAGAACAAAGTACATTTGATAATAGAGGTAAATTCAATCTTTTTATTTATTTTATACTCCTAATCATGTATGTTTAATTTCCTTTTAGGCATTGTAGTTTGTATGATGATCTTGTGTGTTCTGCATGTGTTAATAAACTGTTAATTTGCATATCTGATAACTTTGGGCACTAATGTTACTACTTACTTCACCCCTAGCCTTGACCTGTCAGTATTCCTGTTCGATAAAAACAAAGCTCAAAGCATTGTGTTCCTTAATCTATCTGTCTGTCTATCATCTATCTAAAGCAGGGGTTTTCTTAATGGGATAGTATAGTCAAAATTAAACTTTCATGATTCAGATAGTGCATGCTATTTTAAGCAACTTTCTAATTTACTCCTTTTATCGATTTTTCTTTGTTCTCATGTTATCTTGATTTGAAAAAGCAGTAATAAAAGGTTAGGAGCCGGCCCATTTTTAGTTCAGCACCTGGATAGTGCTTGCTAATTGGTTTGCTACATTTAGCCACAAATCAGCAAGTGCTACCCAGGTGCTGAACTAAAAAATGGGCTGGCTCTAAAGCTTACAGTACTGCTTTTTCAAATCAAGATAGCATGAGAACAAAGAAAAATTGATAATAGGAGTAAATTAGAAAGTTGCTTAAAATCTAATGCTCTACCTGAATCATGAAAGTTTATTGTTGACTAGACTATCCCTTTAATGAGTTAAATCTTTAAATACATTTTTAAAATTATATATATATATATATATATATAGATAGATAGATAGATAGATAGATAGATAGATTGATTTATTTTTATTTTTTTGCAAAGCAACATCTGTCGATATACCTGACAAATTGTTGCATATATCTGATTAACCTATTTAATCTGAATAGTTTGTCCTTTTACCATAACATTATGTAAAATAAGAGATGACCAATAGATTTGTATTCTGTCCTACTCTGCGCAGTATAACAAAGAGAAGAAATATTTGGAGGTGGAGATCACGCCTGATGTACGTGGACGAGTAGAAGTCCTGATGCTATCACAAAGCCCTAAGGTAATCAATTTCCATTTAAAGTCATATTTCCAGGGATTTTCTTGAATTCTTACCTAGTCTTCTTTGTTGTGACCAGTCAGAGGCCAGATGTAAATGTCTTTCCTCGGTTATCTAAACAATCACTGTGCAGCATGCAACAGGTTTAAGTAAACAGTAGCTTACTTAAAGGGACAGTCAACAGTTATATTAATATACTTTTTACCTTTGTGATTAACTTGTGTCTAAGCAACTTCTGACAGCCCCCTGATCACATGACATTTTATTTATTATCTATTAAATTTCAATTTAGCCAATTAGTGCAGTGTCTGCCACAAGCCACGGGCTTGATCACAATGTTATCTATATGGCTCACATGAACTTGCTCTCCCCTGTTGTGAAAAGCAAAAAAAAAAGCATGTGATAAGAGGCGGCCTTCAATGGCTTAGAAATTATCATATGAGCCTACCTAGGTTTAGCTTTAAACTAAGAATACCAAGAGAACAAAGCAAAATTGGTGATAAAAGTAAATTGGAAAGTTGTTTCAAATTACATGCCCTATTTGAAACTTGAAAGTTTTATGTTTGACTGTCCCTTTAAGTGTCTTCTGCCTCTCTGAAGCGAGGTACAAAAAAAGAACATTTATTTACGGAGGTACATTCCAAGATATAGATCAAAATAAATATACATTGTTTTTCTAAAAAACAGTATTTCTCCAACATAGGTGTGTCCGGTCCACGGCGTCATCTTTACTTGTGGGATATTCTCTTCCCCAACAGGAAACGGCAAAGAGCCCAGCAAAGCTGGTCACATGATCCCTCCTAGGCTCCGCCTTCCCCAGTCATTCTCTTTGCCGTTGTACAGGCAACATCTCCACGGAGATGGCTTAGAGTTTTTTGGTGTTTAAATGTAGTTTTTATTCTTCAATCAAGAGTTTATTTTAAAATAGTGCTGGTATGTACTATTTACTCTGAAACAGAAAAGAGATGAAGATTTCTGTTTGTAAGAGGAAAAAGATTTTAGCAACCGTTACTAAAATCGATGGCTGTTTCCACACAGGACTGTTGAGAGGAATTAACTTCAGTTGGGGGAAACAGTGAGCAGACTTTTGCTGCTTGAGGTATGACACATTTCTAACAAGACGTGGTAATGCTGGAAGCTGTCATTTTCCCTATGGGATCCGGTAAGCCATTTTTATTAAATGAGAATAAAGGGCTTCACAAGGGCTTTAAAGACTGGTAGACATTTTTCTGGGCTAAAACGATTGATTTATAAGCATTTTTAATACTTCATAGCTTTGAGGAGTTATTTTATTCTTGGGAATTATGTAAAATAACCGGCAGGCACTGTATTGGACACCTTTTTCACTGGGGGCCTTCTCTAATCATAGGCAGAGCCTCATTTTCGCGCCTCTATTGCGCAGTTGTTTTTGGGAAGCAAGGCATGCAGATGCATGTGTGAGGAGCTCAGATACATAGAAAAAGCTTACTGAAGGCGTCATTTGGTATCGTATTCCCCTTTGGGCTTGGTTGGGTCTCAGCAAAGCAGATACCAGGGACTGTATAGGGGTTAAATATAAAAACGGCTCCGGTTCCGTTATTTTAAGAGTTAAAGCTCAAATTTGGTGTGCAATACTTTTAATGCTTTAAGACACTGTGGTGAAATTTTGGTGAATTTTGAACAATTCCTTCATACTTTTTCACATTTTCAGTAATAAAGTGTGTTCAGTTTAAAATTTAAAGTGACAGTAACGGTTTTATTTTAAAACGTTTTTTGTACTTTGTTATCAAGTTTATGCCTGTTTAACATGTCTGAACTATCAGATAGACTATGTTCTGTATGTGAGGAAGCCAAGGTTCCTTCTCATTTAAATAGATGTGATTTATGTGACACAAAATTTAGAGAAAATGATGCCCAAGATGATTCCTCAAGTGAGGGGAGTAAGCATGGTACTGCATCATCCCCTCCTTCATCTACGCCAGTCTTGCCCACACAGGAGGCCCCTAGTACATCTAGTGCGCCAATACTCCTTACTATGCAACAATTAACGGCTGTAATGGATAATTCTATCAAAAACATTTTAGCCAAAATGCCCACTTATCAGCGAAAGCGCGACTGCTCTGTTTTAGAAAATACTGAAGAGCATGAGGACGCTGATGATAATGGTTCTGAAATGCCCCTACACCAGTCTGAGGGGGCCAGGGAGGTTTTGTCTGAGGGAGAAATTTCAGATTCAGGGAAAATTTCTCAACAAGCTGAACCTGATGTGATTACATTCAAATTTAAATTGGAACATCTCCGCGCTCTGCTTAAGGAGGTGTTATCTACTCTGGATGATTGTGAGAATTTGGTCATTCCAGAGAAATTATGTAAGATGGACAAGTTCCTAGAGGTCCCGGGGCCCCCCGAAGCTTTTCCTATACCCAAGCGGGTGGCGGACATTGTAAACAAAGAATGGGAAAGGCCCGGCATACCTTTTGTCCCTCCCCCTATATTTAAGAAATTGTTTCCTATGGTCGACCCCAGAAAGAACTTATGGCAGACAGTCCCCAAGGTCGAGGGGGCGGTTTCTACTCTAAACAAACGCACTACTATCCCTATAGAAGATAGTTGTGCTTTCAAAGATCCTATGGATAAAAAATTAGAGGGTTTGCTTAAAAAGATGTTTGTTCAGCAAGGTTACCTTCTACAACCAATTTCATGCATTGTTCCTGTCACTACAGCAGCGTGTTTCTGGTTCGATGAACTAGAAAAGTCGCTCAATAAAGATTCTTCTTATGAGGAGATTATGGACACAATTCATGCTCTCAAATTGGCTAACTCTTTTACTTTAGACGCCACTTTGCAATTGGCTAGATTAGCGGCGAAAAATTCAGGGTTTGCTATTGTGGCGCGCAGAGCGCTTTGGCTAAAATCTTGGTCAGCGGATGCGTCTTCCAAGAACAAATTGCTTAACATACCTTTCAAGGGGAAAACGCTGTTTGGCCCTGACTTGAAAGAGATTATTTCTGATATCACTGGGGGTAAGGGCCACGCCCTTCCTCAGGATAGGTCTTTCAAGGCTAAAAATAAACCAAATTTTCGTCCCTTTCGCAGAAACGGACCAGCCCCAAGTGCTACATCCTCTAAGCAAGAGGGTAATACTTCTCAAACCAAGCCAGCCTGGAGGCCAATGCAAGGCTGGAACAAAGGTAAGCAGGCCAAGAAACCTGCCACTGCTACCAAGACAGCATGAGATGTTGGCCCCCGATCCGGGACCGGATCTGGTGGGGGGCAGACTTTCTCTCTTCGCTCAGGCTTGGGCAAGAGATGTTCCGGATCCTTGGGCGCTAGAAATAGTCTCCCAAGGTTATCTTCTGGAATTCAAGGAGCTTCCCCCAAGGGGGAGGTTCCACAGGTCTCAATTGTCTTCAGACCACATAAAGACAGGGATTCTTACATTGTGTAGAAGACCTGTTAAAAATGGGAGTGATTCATCCTGTTCCATTAGGAGAACAAGGGATGGGATTCTACTCCAATCTGTTCATAGTTCCCAAAAAAGAGGGAACATTCAGACCAATCTTAGATCTCAAGATCCTAAACAAGTTTCTCAAGGTTCCATCGTTCAAAATGGAAACCATTCGGACAATTCTTCCTTCCATCCAGGAAGGTCAATTCATGACCACAGTGAATTTAAAGGATGCGTATCTACATATTCCTATCCACAAGGAACATCATCGGTTCCTAAGGTTCGCCTTTCTGGACAAGCATTACCAGTTTGTGGCACTTCCATTCGGATTAGCCACTGCTCCAAGAATTTTCACAAAGGTACTAGGGTCCCTTCTAGCGGTGCTACGACCAAGGGGCATTGCAGTAGTACCTTACTTGGACGACATACTGATTCAAGCGTCGTCCCTACCACAAGCAAAGGCTCATACGGACATTGTCCTGGCCTTTCTCAGATCTCACGGGTGGAAAGTGAACGTAGAAAAAAGTTCTCTTTCTCCGTCAACAAGAGTTCCCTTCTTGGGAACAATAATAGACTCCTTAGAAATGAGGATTTTTCTGACAGAAGCCAGAAAATCAAAACTTCTAAGCTCTTGTCAAGTACTTCATTCTGTTCTTCTTCCTTCCATAGCACAGTGCATGGAAGTAGTAGGTTTGATGGTCGCGGCAATGGACATAGTTCCTTTTGCGCGAATTCATCTGAGACCATTACAACTGTGCATGCTCAGTCAGTGGAATGGGGATTATACAGACTTGTCTCCGACGATACAAGTAGATCAGAGGACCAGAGATTCACTCCGTTGGTGGCTAACCCTGGACAACCTGTCACAGGGGATGAGCTTCCGCAGACCAGAGTGGGTCATTGTCACGACCGACGCCAGTCTGGTAGGCTGGGGCGCGGTCTGGGAACCCCTGAAAGCTCAGGGTCTTTGGTCTCGGGAAGAATCTCTTCTCCCGATAAACATTCTGGAACTGAGAGCGATATTCAATGCTCTCAAGGCTTGGCCTCAGCTAGCAAAGGCCAAATTCGTACGGTTTCAATCAGACAACATGACGACTGTTGCGTATATCAACCATCAGGGGGGAACAAGGAGTTCCCTGGCGATGGAAGAAGTGACCAAAATCATTCAATGGGCGGAGACTCACTCCTGCCACTTGTCTGCAATCCACATCCCAGGCGTGGAAAATTGGGAAGCGGATTTTCTGAGTCGTCAGACATTTCATCCGGGGGAGTGGGAACTCCATCCGGAAATCTTTGCCCAAATAACTCAATTGTGGGGCATTCCAGACATGGATCTGATGGCCTCTCGTCAGAACTTCAAGGTTCCTTGCTACGGGTCCAGATCCAGGGATCCCAAGGCGACTCTAGTAGATGCACTAGTAGCACCTTGGACCTTCAACCTAGCTTATGTATTCCCACCGTTTCCTCTCACCCCCAGGCTGGTAGCCAGGATCAATCAGGAGAGGGCATCGGTGATCTTGATAGCTCCTGCGTGGCCACGCAGGACTTGGTATGCAGACCTGGTAAATATGTCATCGGCTCCACCATGGAAGCTACCTTTGAGACAGGACCTTCTTGTTCAAGGTCCGTTCGAACATCCGAATCTGGTTTCACTCCAACTGACTGCTTGGAGATTGAACGCTTGATTTTATCAAAGCGAGGGTTCTCAGATTCTGTCATTGATACTCTTGTTCAGGCCAGGAAGCCTGTAACTAGAAAAATCTACCATAAAATATGGAAAAAATATATCTGTTGGTGTGAATCTAAAGGATTACCATGGAACAAGATAAAAATTCCTAAGATTCTATCCTTTCTTCAAGAAGGTTTGGAGAAAGGATTATCTGCAAGTTCTTTGAAGGGACAGATTTCTGCTTTATCTGTTTTACTTCACAAAAAGCTGGCGGCTGTGCCAGATGTTCAGGCTTTTGTTCAGGCTCTGGTTAGAATCAAGCCTGTTTACAAACCTTTGACTCCCCCTTGGAGTCTCAATTTAGTTCTTTCAGTTCTTCAGGGGGTTCCGTTTGAGCCCCTACATTCCGTTGATATCAAGTTATTATCTTGGAAAGTTTTGTTTTTGGTTGCAATTTCTTCTGCTAGAAGAGTTTCAGAGTTATCTGCTCTGCAGTGTTCTCCTCCTTATCTGGTGTTCCATGCAGATAAGGTGGTTTTGCGTACTAAACCTGGTTTTCTTCCGAAAGTTGTTTCTAACAAAAACATTAACCAGGAGATAGTCGTGCCTTCTTTGTGTCCGAATCCAGTTTCAAAGAAGGAACGTTTGTTGCACAATTTGGATGTAGTTCGTGCTCTAAAATTCTATTTAGATGCTACAAAGGATTTCAGACAAACATCTTCCTTGTTTGTTGTTTATTCTGGTAAAAGGAGAGGTCAAAAAGCAACTTCTACCTCTCTCTCTTTTTGGCTTAAAAGCATCATCAGATTGGCTTATGAGACTGCCGGACGGCAGCCTCCTGAAAGAATCACAGCTCATTCCACTAGGGCCGTGGCTTCCACATGGGCCTTTAAGAACGAGGCTTCTGTTGATCAGATATGTAAGGCAGCGACTTGGTCTTCACTGCACACTTTTACCAAATTTTACAAATTTGATACTTTTGCTTCTTCTGAGGCTATTTTTGGGAGAAAGGTTTTGCAAACCGTGGTGCCTTCCATCTAGGTGACCTGATTTGCTCCCTCCCCTCATCCGTGTCCTAAAGCTTTGGTATTGGTTCCCACAAGTAAGGATGACGCCGTGGACCGGACACACCTATGTTGGAGAAAACAGAATTTATGTTTACCTGATAAATTACTTTCTCCAACGGTGTGTCCGGTCCACGGCCCGCCCTGGTTTTTTAATCAGGTCTGATGATTTAATTTCTTTAACTACAGTCACCACGGTATCATATGATTTCTCCTATGCAAATATTCCTCCTTTACGTCGGTCGAATGACTGGGGAAGGCGGAGCCTAGGAGGGATCATGTGACCAGCTTTGCTGGGCTCTTTGCCATTTCCTGTTGGGGAAGAGAATATCCCACAAGTAAGGATGACGCCGTGGACCGGACACACCGTTGGAGAAAGTAATGTATCAGGTAAACATAAATTCTGTTTTTTTTTCTAATGACACGGTGAGTCCACGGATCATCTCTAATTACTATTGGGAATATCACTCATGCCCAGCAGCAGACGGCAAAGAGCACCACAGCAAAGCTGTTAAATATCACCTCCCTACCCTCCATCCCCAGTCATTCTCATTGCCTACGTTATGAACAAGGAGGTGGTTAAGTTTAGGTGTCTAGAAGAACATTCTTTAATCAAGATTTTATTATGTTTCAGCAGTGCAAGTTTGTTCTGCTTTATCCTGGGGAGTAGCCATATCCCATGTCAGTCTCTTCAGTAGAGCAGTGGTAGCTTTTAAGCAGTTGGGAACTGAAGGGGTATAATCCTCACTGCTCCTCCCAAGTAGTTATTGCTGCCCTAACTTAAAATCCTGAGTAAGATTACTCAGTCTTTGTCTTTTTTCACAGGTCCATGTGAAAGGACATGCCTCTCAAACCTAGTGAGCTGCCCTGCTGCCTGGCAGATTACATGGAGGTAAGTGCTGATTTTATTTTTCTGAGCAGTCTAGGATAAATATAGCATTTTAACACTTCATTTGGATGGGACACCAGAGATATTCTCCTATTGAATTAGGGGATAATGTAAAAAAGGACGAGGAGACATAGGCTCAGTTATGTGTGGTGTGTTTTCACTTGCTTTAGTTCAGAGTACAATTATGCCGGCCGGGAGGTTAATTTTGATATGGGCGGGGCTTGCTGAGGCAGCAAGGTTTCTGTTGCACACCTTTTCTCCTTCACTTCCTGTGTTCTGGAGTGGAGACATTCTTGTTGCAACCTTGCAGCTTTGTAAGCAGTTCTACGGTTACAGTGCTCTGAGTTGAGTCCGGAATTCTTCTAGTAGGATTTTGTCTCCGGTATCAGCAAGCCCCAAGGCAGAACATACAGTGATGTGAGATGTCATCACAGAAAATGCAGCATGTCTGCAGAAAGAACAGGACTCATGCAGGAACTGTTAGCGCTTGAACTTTGTAGTGCTGCTCCACATTATACAGTTCTCTTCAAACAGAACTGTGCTCTGGCTGCACTGTGTAAATTTTCCTTAACACAGTGCATCCAGGGCAAAGTGCTGTTTGAAGTGAGCAGTCAAATGTGCAGTAGCGCTGCAAAGCAGCAGCGCATTGCTTGTTGACTGGCTCTCCAAGATTTTTTCAAACCCACCCCTTAGCCTTTCCCAGTCTGCAAAGCTCTTTATACTGAATGTAAGAGCACTGCATCTTTTTATTACTACATTTCTATGTTAGACCAAGAGAAAAGGAAATAGATTTTTGTATGCAGCTAACTTGCAATGCAATTTTCAACTACTGCACTAGATTATAAAACATAAAAAATTGCTTTACTCTTCAGTTAACCAACACATTGCAATTGAACTGGTGCCTTAGTGTAACTGTCTAATTTAAAATTGAATTTTATTTAAAAATGACCTACAGAAAAATTTTCACTAAAAAAAATCTCATCGCAGAAAGTAAAGAAAAGTTCTGCCTCTGGGTCAGCAAGGCAGGTAGGCACCTCAGCAAAGGTTTGTGACCGTTTATTCCTTTTTTTTGCATAAAAAATAAAGCAGTTAGGTTTTAACATTTAAAGGGACAGTATTGATTTTTGTGTGTTAATTTCAGATTAAAATATAAGTATATTTATTTCTAATTTGTTCAATTCTGAGTAAAGATAGACCAAGCGGCCCTGCAAAATGTTACTTGTTTATGTTTTGATGCGGACGTGGAACCACCAATCCCTTTCTGTTCCTCATGTAGTATTGAGAGAACATGAAATTACAGGGATAGACTTTTTTTCTGAGCCAACATTGTCTAAGGCGGATGCTGTTCAGGGGTCTTCTGACAATGTTCAAGATATGCCGCAGCTTTCTCCTCAAGTGTCCCCTACGTTGAAAGACATCGCTACCCTCATGTCTTCTGCGGTATCTGATGTGTTGTCTGCCTTTCCAATGTTGCAGGGAAAGTGCAAGAGGAAATCTATGGATTCTATAAATTTGATACTTTTGCCTCGGCTGAGGCTTCTTTTGGGAGAAAGGTTCTTCAAGCAGTGTGTTGCCTTTCGTTTAGGTTCCCTGTCTTGTTTCTCCCTTATCATCTGTGTCCTCTAGCCTGGGTATTGATTCCCAATAGTAATTAGAGATGATCCGTGAACTCACTGTGTCATTAGAAATAAAACAAAATTTATGCTTACCTGATAAATTTATTTATTTCTTGACACGGCGAGTCCATGGCCCGCCCTGTTTCTTTAGACATTTTTACGTGTTATAAACCTCAGGCACCTCTGCACCTTGTCCCTTCCTTTCTCTCCTTTTACTTCGGGGTTGGGGGGAAGGGAGGTGATATTTAACAGCTTTGTGGTGCTCTTTGCAGCCTCCTGCTGGATATTCCCAATAGTAATTAGAGATGATCCTTGGACTCACGTGTCAAGAAAGAAAGAAATTTATCAGGTAAGCATAAATTTCATTTTAACCACTTTGTTGTGCATGAATAGCTATTCTCGTCATAGGTATCACAGCTTTTGTGCACGTGTTTCAAGCAAGGGGATCGCTGATCAGAAGTGGTTTTCGGCAGTCCCTCTACAAGGCAGGAATCATTGATGGCCTAGTGGGGGCACTCCCAAACTGCTGCTCCTTTAACAAAGGATACCAAAGGAATAAAGTAAATTTGATAAAGGAAAATGTTGTGTTTCATGTGCCTTTAAATTCCTTTGCAGAGGTTTAACATGCAGTTATATGCGATTAACAGTGAAATAATAAAATGCTTAACTTATTAGAGTATTTTCTTTTTTTGCACTTTTATGTCTCTGGAGTCTGCACTTCCCCTTTTAACAGGAATTGGAAAACTCACAGTTTTTCAGAGTTAGATAAAATAGAAAGTCTAATGTAAAATAGTTTTCCCCTTAAAGGGACACTAAACCCAATTTTTTTCTTTCATGATTTAGATAGAGCATGCAATTTTAAGCAACTTTCTAATTTACTCTGAAAGGATTACTAAATTTTCATTTTTTATTCCCGAACTAAACCCACATTTAGAAATATATATATATATATATATATATATATATATATATATATATATATATATATATATATATATATATATATATAAAATTAAATTGACCTACTGTAATCCAAAAACGAAGCTGCATAACGCCAATAATTTTTATTATTTTATGACGTCATTCTATCCCGCCCTCCAAAATGGGCAGTACATGTCCCAAAACATCAACTAATCAGACGTTTACTTTTCGCATATATTAAAGGTCTATTGTGTAGCATTGCGCATACGCAATTTGATTTTTTCTGTAGCGTGTGCATAATTGATCCTTATGAATCCAAACTGACTAATATTCCTGAATCGATCTGAAGAGAGTGACGTATTCAATAGCGTTGCGGTATATTGCGCATATCGGTTAACGCTTACCATCTTGGAACCTGTGTTCTCAGCACGGATTGGAAAACGGTCATGGCTAGCAACGGAGTTGGTTTGGAAAGGATAACAAATTTGGGGACCAATATCTGATAAACGATAAGTATTTGAAACATGAAGAGCATTATAAATGTATTTATTTCGGTACTTATTATTATTGTATGATACATTTTCTTCAGACTACAGTGTCCCTTTATTATCAAATTTTTGGCGCGAAAAGTACGTCCGTTGACGCAACTTCGTCATTTCTGGTGTCGTAGTTGACGCCGAAGCCTTACACACGGTTGCGTCGTTAGTGACGCAAGTGTGTCATTTCCGGCTCCAAAAATTTTTCACTTACGTTGTGCGTCATACTTAGCGCCAAATTTTTCATTAATTTAATACCCCATTGATGTTTGCCTCTTGCCTTTTTCTGTCAGAGGGCTATGCTATTTGCATTTTTTCCCATTCCTGAAACTGTCATATAAGGAAACTGATCATTTTGCTTTATATGTTGTTTTTTCTTCTACATTTTGCAAGATGTCTCAATCTGATCCTGCCTCAGAAGTATCTGTTGGAACTTTGCTGCCTGACATCGGTTCTACCAAAGCTAAGTGCATTTGTTGTAAGATTGTGGAAATTCTATCTCCGAATGTCATTTGTAATAGTTGTCATGATAAACTTTTACATGCAGATATTGTGTCCATCAGTAATAGTACATTGCCAGTTGCAGTTCCTTCAACTTCTAATGTACATGATATACCTATGAATTTTAAGGAATTTGTTACTGATTCTATTCAGTAGGCTTTGTCTGCATTTCCACCTTCTAATACACGTAAAAGGTCTTTTAAAACTTCTCATTCAGTTGATGAAATTTCAAATGACAGACAGCATAATAATTTATCCTCCTCTGATGAGGATCTATTTGATACAGAAGATCCTTCCTCAGATATTGACACTGACAAATCTACTTATTTATTTAAAATAGAGTATATGCGTTCTTTATTAAAAGAAGTGTTAATTACTTTGGATATTGAGGAAACCAGTCCTCTTGACGTTAAGTCTAATAAACGCTTAAATGCTGTTTTTAAACCTCCTGTTTTTACTCCATAGGTTTTTCCTATTCCTGATGCTATTTCTGATATTATTTCTAAGGAATGGAATAAGTCAGGTACTTCTTTTATATCTTCAAGGTTTAAAAAAAAAAATTGTATCCTTTACCAGCAATTTCTATAGAGTTTTGGGAAAAAGTCCCCAAAGTTGATGGGGCTATTTCTACTCTTGCTAAACGTACCACTATTCCTATGGAAGATAGTACTTCCTTTAAGGATCCTTTAGATAGGAAGCTTGAATCTTATCTAAGGAAAGCCTATTTATATTCAGGTCATCTTCTCAGACCTGCAATTTCTTTGGCTGATGTTGTGGCTGCATCAACTTTTTGATTGAAGAATTTAGCGCAACAAGAATTGGATTCTGACATATATAGCATTATTCGCTTACTGCAATATGCTAATCATTTTATTTGTGATGCCATTTTTTGATATTATCAAAATTGATGTTAGATCCATGTCTTTAGCTATTTTAGCTAAAAGAGCTTTGTGGCTTAAATCTTGGAATGCTGATATGACATCTAAGTCTGGATTACTATCTCTTTCTTTCCAAGGTAATAATTTATTTGTTTCTCAGTTGGATTCTATTATTTCAACTGTTACTGGGGGAAAGGGAGTTTTTCTGCCTCAGGATAAAAAACCTAAGGGTAAATCTAAGGCTTCTAACAGTTTTCATTCCTTTCGTCAGAATAAGGAACAAAAATCTAACCCTTCCTCCAAGGAATCTGGAATTGGAAGCCTTCCTCAAATTGGAATAAATCCAAGCCATTTAAGAAACCAAAGCCAGCATGAAGGTGCAGCCCTCATTCCAGCTCAGCTCGTAGGGGGCAGATTAAGGTTTTTCAAGGATATTTGGATAAAATCTGTCCAAAATCAATGGATTCAGAGAATCTCTCAAGGGTATCGAATAGAATTCAGAGTAAGATTTTTTTCTCTCACGCATCCCAGCAAATCCAGTAAAAGCTCAGGCTTTCCTGAAGTGTGTTTCAGACCTAGAGTTTTCCTTTTCAGGAACAAGGTCTGGGGTTTTATTCAAATCTATTCATTGTCCCAAAGAAGGAAAATTCATTCAGACCCAGATCTGGATCTGAAAATTTTGAATCGTTTATATAAGAGTACCAACTTTCAAGATGGTGACTATAAGGACTATTCTGCCTTTTGTTCAGATTTTCTTTTCTATACAAGCATTACTAATTTGTTGCTCTTCCATTTGGCCTAACAACAGCTCCAAGAATCTTTTTAAAGGTTCTAGGTGCCTTACTCTCTGTAATCGGAGAACAGGGTATTGCAGTGTTTACTTATTTGGACGATATCTTGGTACTAGCTCAGTCTTTACGTTCTGCAGAATCTCACACAAATCAACTAGTGTTTCTTCGAAAACATGGTTGGAGGATCAATTTACCAAAAAGTTTCTTGATTCCTCAGATAAGGGTCACCTTTTTAGGTTTCCAGATAGATTCAGTGTCCATGACTCTGTCTCTAACAGACAAGAGACGTTTGAAATTGATTGCAGCCTGACGGCACCTTCCGTCTCAGTCATTCCCTTCAGTGGCTATGTGCATGGAAGTTTTAGGCCTCATGACTGCAGCATCGGACGCGATTCCTTTTGCTCGTTTTCACATGAGACCTTTCCAGCTTGGTATGCTGAATCAATGGTTCAGGGATTATACAAATATATTGCAATTAATATCCTTAAATCCCAATGTTCGACACTCTGACGTGGTGGTTAAATCACCAGAGTTTAGTTCAAGGGGCTTCTTTTGTTCGCCCAACCTGGACTATGATAACTACAGATTGGATCTCTGACAGCACAAGGGGTTTGGAAATCTCAAGAGGCGAGATTACCGATCAGTATTTTAGAACTCCATGCTATTTTCAGAGCTCTTCAATTTTGGCCTCTGTTGAAGAGAGAACCGTTCATTTGCTTTCAGACAGACAATATTACAACTGTGGCATATGTCAATCATCAGGGTGGGACTCACAGTCCCCAAGCCATGAAAGAAGTATCTCGGATACTTGCTTTGATTGAATCCAGCTCCTGTCTAATCTCTACGGTGCATATCCCAGGTGTAGACAATTGGGAGGCGGATTATCTCAGCCGTCTGACTTTACATCCAGGGGAGTGGTCTCTCCATCCAGATGTGTTTTCTCAGATTGTTCAGATATGGGGTCTTCCAGAGATAGATCTGATGGCCTCTCATCTAAACAAGAAACTTCCCAGATACCTTTCCAGGTCCAGGGATGTTCAGGCGGAAGCAGTGGATGCCTTGACACTTCCATGGTGTTATCAACCTGCTTACATCTTTCCGCCTCTAGTTCTTCCAAGAGTGATCTCCAAAATCATCATGGAACAATAGTTTGTGTTGCTGGTGGCTCCGGCATGGCCACACAGGTTTTGGTATGCGGATCTTGTTCGGATGTCCAGTTGCCAACCTTGGCCACTTCCGTTAAGGCAGGACCTACTGTCTCAAGGTCCATTTTTCCATCAGGATCTCAAATCATTAAATTTGAAGGTATGGAAATTGAACGCTTAGTGCTAAGTCATAGAGGTTTCTCTGACTCAGTGATTAATACTATGTTACAAGCTCGTAAATCTGTCTCTAGAAAGATTTACATGTCATGGTGTTCTCATAAATTCTCTTGGCATTCTTTTAGAATTCCTAGAATTTTACAGTTTCTTCAGGATGGTTTGGATAAAGGTTTGTCTGCAAGTTCTTTGAAGGGACAAATCTCTGCTCTTTCTGTTCTATTTCACAGAAAGATTGCTAAACTTCCTGATATTCACTTTTTTGTACAGGCTTTAGTTCGTATTTAGCCTGTCATTAAATCAATTTCTCCTCCTTGGAGTCTTAATTTGGTTTTGAAGACTTTACAGGCTCCTCCATTTGAGCCTATGCATTCTTTGGACATTAAACTACTTTCTTGGAAAGTGTTGTTCCTTTTGGCTATCTCTTCTGCTAGAAGAGTTTCTGAGCTATCTGCTCTTTCTTGTGAGTCTCCTTTTCTGATTTGTTATCAGGATAAGGCGGTTTTGTGGACTTCATTTCAATTTTTACCTAAGGTTGTGAATTCTAACATTAGTAGAGAAATTGTTGTCCCTTCCTTGTGTCCTAATCCTAAGAATTCTTTGGAAAGATCCTTACATTCTTTGGATGTGGTAAGAGCTTTGAAATATTATGTTGAAGCTACTAAAGATTTCAGGAAGACTTCCAGTCTATTTGTCTTATTTTCTGGTCCTAGGAAAGGTCAGAAGGCTTCTCCTATTTCCTTGGCTTTTTGGTTAGAGATTTTGATTCATCAAGCTTATTTGGAGTCGGGTAAGACCCTGCCTCAGAGAATTACAGCTCATTCTACTAGATCATTCTCCACTACTTGGGCTTTTAAGAATGAAGCTTCAGTTGATCAGATTTGCAAAGCGGCAACTTGGTCCTCTTTGCATACATTTACTAAATTCTACCGTTTTTTTGATGTATTTGCTTCTTCAGAAGCAGTTTTTGGTAGCAAAGTTCTTCAGGCAGCTGTTTCAGTTTGATTCTTCTGCTGATGTTTTAAGTTTTTCTTGTCATTTAAAAGATTAAACTTATGATTTGGGTTGTGGATTATTTTTTCAGCGGAATATGGCTGTTTTTTATTTTATCCCTCCCTCTCTAGTGACTCTTGTGTGGAGTTCCACATCTTGGGTATTGATATCCCATACGTCACTAGCTCATGGACTCTTGCCAATTACATGAAAGAAAACATAATTTATGTAAGAATTTACCTGATAAATTAATTTCTTTCATATTGGCAAGAGTCCATGAGGCCCACCCTTTTTATGGTGGTTATGATTTTTTTGTATAAAGCACAATTATTTCCAAATTCCTTTGCTTTTACTCCTTTCTTTATCACCCCACTACTTGGCTATTCGTTAAACTGAATTGTGGGTGTGGTGAGGGGTGTATTTATAGGCATTTTGAGGTTTGGGAAACTTTGCCCTCCTGGTAGGATTGTATATCCCATACGTCACTAGCTCATGGACTCTTGCCAATATGAAATAAATGAATTTATCAGGTAAATTCTTACACAAATTATGTTATTTACCATTTTTGGATGGTATTTTGATGCTCGATCCATCCGCCATTTTGTCCCAGTTTAGAAGCTTGATTGACGGGGCGTTCAACCCTTTTTTTTTTTCTATGTCATGCACATATCATACACTAGTGGGAGCTGCTTCTAATTGGTGCCTGCACACATTTGTCTCTTGTGATTGGCTAAATAGATATTTTCAGATTCCTGTAAGTAGTGCAATGCTGTCCCTTCAGCAATGGATAACAAGAGAATGAAGAAAATTTAATATTAGAATTAAAGTGGAAAGTTGTTTAAAATTGTATGTTCTATCTAGATCATAAAATAAAATTTTGGAGATAACTATCCCTTTAAGATTATGGCAAAAAATGAAAGAATATGCACTGAAATGTTTTTGTTTTTATTTTCCACTACACATAATTAAAGGGATATGAAACCCAAAAATGTTCTTTCATGATTCAGATAGAGAATACAATTTTAAACCGCATTCCAATTTAATTCTATTATCTAATTTGCTTAATTCTTTAGATATCTTTTGTTGAAAAAATAGAAATGCACATGGGTGAGCCAATCACATGAGGCATCTATGTGCAGCCACCAATCAGCAGCTATTGAGACTATTTAGATATGCCTTTCAACAAAGGATATCAAGAGAATGAAACAAATTAGATAATACAAGTAAATTAGAAAGTTGTTTGAAATTGCATGCTCTTTCTGAATCTTGAAAGATCATGAAAAAAATGTGGGTTTTGTTTTATTGGAAATTAACATTTTATTTGGTATTGTCATGAGTTGCGATGTATGGCCCACTCCCTGCGGCGTCCCCTCTGTGTCCCAGTTTTAAAGGGAAATTTAACACTTAATACATTTCATGTAACTCTTTTTCTAATCATGGATGCCACCATTTTGGAATTTAGGTTGCACTGCAAGTATCTACAGGAGAGTTACTGCACATGTGCAAAAACATCAGCACTGGTATGCAGTAAAATCCAGATTACAACATGGCGGCACCCATGACTAAGAGGGAGGCCAGGAATAACCTTAAAGGGATACTAAACCCTAGTTTTTTTCTTTCATGATTCTGATAGCGCATTGCATTTTAAGCACATTTCTAATTTACTTCTATTATCAAATTTTCTTTGTTCTCTTGCTATCTTTATTTGAAAAAGCAGGAATCTAAGAGTAGGAGCCGGCCCATTTTTGGTTCAGCACCTGGGTAGCGCTTGCTGATTTATGGTTAAATGTAGTCACATTTGTTATATGCTCGGATTTACAATCACTTTATTAAAGGAAAATATTAAATATATATTTCAATATTACTTTATTTTGACTGTTTTGGATGTAAAATACTTCTAGTTCTGTTTGCCCCACGCCACCCAATAGGGCTGAAGGGCATCATCATACTATATATGTATAGTAAGCATGAGGAAATAGAAATCTGACCCTGCAACATTCTGCTCAGTGATTACAAAACAATCATGACATTAGTTTTTGCATACAAATCTTATGTAATGCATTGTGTTAATGTTTTTATATGCTATGCATATATTACTTTACTATCCATTAAACAGCAAATTGGGGAAACGATTTATCTTCTTGTTATCTGTGAAACAATGTAAAATATAATATATCCCCCCACAGTTTTTAAAGCGTCCAGAAAAAAGATTCAAAAAAGGTCAGGCTTTGTCTGCTACAGTGATTGGGTCTGGAGCCTGCCCGAGATGTATCTCCTTATCACTTACAGGTATGGAACATAAAATTGTCACACAGACTTGCCAACTTGGGGTGGAAGTATATAGAATGAATGTTTGTGGTATGTAGATGTGAGGAACTATATCGACATCACATGATATTGATTAAAAAACGTCTCTGGCAAATTACTTATTAGTTTTCAACCTCTGTAGAGTATTTTAAATTTGTCAACTTTGAGAGGTAGAAACAATAAAACTAGCACTTTCCTACTGCAGCCCAGGATCTGCTTTCTTATGGAGAGTAAATTAAAATCCATTTGAATAAAGTAAGATCAGAATCTCTAATTTGAAAACAAAAATTAAGTGCCCTATGGCACGCCCTGTGATTGGATGGATGTGGCACAGAGAGAGAAAAAAAGCAGTTGAGTGAGGTGCGGAGGGGAGCAATGGTTAAAGAAAAGTTTCTTATTAACAGATATCTTTTGTATGGCGCATAAAAAGAAATGATTAATGTGCCCTAAAATGTAACATTTATTTTCGATTATTACTTGTACAATGACAAAATGTACCATCATTTGAATAACTTTTTTTTTTTTTTTGCTCATTTGTTAATTAGTCCCTTCAAGGGACAGTAAACGCCTTATAATTACTAGATATTTTCATTTTGTTTATATATAACAACATATCAGCCAAATCTATCCATTTTTAAAACGTATTAACATCTTTTCTCCAACATTGGTGTGTCCGGTCCACGGCGTCATCCTTACTTGTGGGATATCTCTTCCCCAACAGGAAATGGCAAAGAGTCCCAGCAAAGCTGGCCATATAGTCCCTCCTAGGCTCCGCCCACCCCAGTCATTCTCTTTGCCGTTGCACAGGCAACATCTCCACAGAGATGGTTAAGAGTTTTTTGGTGTTTAAATGTAGTTTTTATTCTTCTATCAAGTGTTTGTTATTTTAAAATAGTGCTGGTATGTACTATTTGCTCTGAAACAGAAAAGGATGAAGATTTCTGTTTGTGAGATGAAGATGATTTTAGCAGACAGTAACTAAAATCGATTGCTGTTTCCACATAGGACTGTTGAGATGAAGTAACTTCAGTTGGGGGAAACAGTTAGCAGACTTTTCTGCTTAAGGTATGACTAGACATATTTCTAACAAGACCATGTAATGCTGGAAGGCTGTCATTTCCCCTCATGGGGACCGGTAAGCCATTTTCTTAGTCAAACAAACAGAATAAAGGGCTTAATATGGGCTAAAAAACTAGTAGACATTTTTATGGGCTAAATCGATTGCTTTATTTGGGCATTTTATTCATATTTATGCTGACAATTCGCATTTATAAACTTGGGGAACGTTTATTAAACGGCAGGCACTATGTTAGACACCTTTTCCAGTCAGGGGGCCTTCCTAGTTGTAGACTGAGCCTCATTTTCGCGCCATTACTGCGCAGTTGTTTTTTGAGAGCAGGGCATGCAGATGCATGTGTGAGGATCTGAAATTTGCTGGAAAAGCTTCTAGAAGGCGTCAATTGGTATCGTATTCCCCTCTGGGCTTGGTTGGGTCTCAGCAAAGGCTATAGCTGGGACTGTATAGGGGTTAAATTTGTAAACGGCTCCGGTTCCGTTATTTTAAGGGTTAAAGCTCTGAAATTTGGTGTGCAATACTCTTAATGCTTTAAGACACTGTGGTGAAATTTTCACATATTCAGTAATAAAGTGTTTTCTGTTTAAAATTTAAAGAGACAGTAACGGTTTTGTTTTAAAACGTTTTTTGTGCTTTGTTGACAAGTTTAAGCCTGTTTAACATGTCTGTGCCTTCGGATAAGCTATGTTCTATATGTATGAAAGCCAATGTGTCTCCCCATTTAAATTTATGTGATAATTGTGCCATAGCGTCCTAACAAAGTAAGGACAGTACTGCCACAGATAATGAAATTGCCCAAGATAATTCCTCAGATGAGGGGAGTAAACATGATACTACATCATCTCCTACTGTGTCTACACCAGTTTTGCCCACACAGGAGGCCCCTAGTACATCTAGTGCGCCAATGCTTATTACCATGCAACAATTAACGGCTGTAATGGATAACTCCATAGCAAATATTTTATCCAAAATGCCTACTTATCAGAGAAAGCGCGATTGCTCTGTTTTAAACATTGAAGAGCAGGAGGGCGCTGATAATTGTTCTGTCATACCCTCACACCAATCTGAAGGGGCCATGAGGGAGGTTTTGTCAGATGGAGAAATTTCAGATTCAGGAAAAATTTCTCATCAAGCTGAACCTGATGTTGTGACATTTAAATTTAAATTAGAACATCTCCGCGCACTGCTTAAAGAGGTGTTATCTACTCTGGATGATTGTGACAACTTGGTCATTCCAGAGAAATTATGCAAGATGGACAAGTTCCTAGAGGTTCCGGTGCACCCCGACGCTTTTCCTATACCCAAGCGGGTGGCGGACATAGTAAATAAGGAGTGGGAAAAGCCCGGCATACCTTTTTGTTCCCCCCCTATATTTAAGAAATTATTTCCTATGGTCGACCCCAGAAAGGACTTATGGCAGACAGTCCCTAAGGTCGAGGGGGCAGTTTCTACTCTAAACAAACGCACTACTATTCCTATCGAAGATAGTTGTGCTTTCAAAGATCCTATGGATAAAAAATTGGAGGGTTTGCTTAAAAAGATTTTTGTACAGCAAGGTTACCTTCTACAACCCATTTCGTGCATTGTTCCTTTCACTACAGCAGCGTGGTTCTGGTTCGAGGAACTAGAAAACTCGCTTAGTAGAGAGACTCCATATGAGGAGGTTATGGACAGAGTTCACGCACTTAAGTTGGCTAACTCTTTTATTTTAGATGCCGCTTTGCAATTAGCTAGATTAGCGGCGAAAAATTCAGGGTTTGCTATCGTGGCGCGCAGAGCGCTTTGGCTAAAGTCTTGGTCAGCGGATGTGTCATCCAAGACAAAATTGCTTAACATCCCTTTCAAAGGTAAAACTCTATTTGGACCAGAATTGAAAGAGATTATTTCAGACATCACTGGGGGAAAGGGCCACGCCCTTCCACAAGATAGGCCTTTCAAGGCCAAAAATAAGTCTAATTTTCGTTCCTTTCGCAATTTCAGGAACGGACCGGCCTCTAATTCTGCATCCTCTAAGCAAGAGGGTAATGCCTCACAACCCAAACCAACCTGGAAACCGATGCAAGGCTGGAACAAGGGTAAGCAGGCCAAAAAGCCTGCGGCTGCTAACAAAACAGCATGAAGGAGTAGCCCCCGATCCGGGACCGGATCTAGTGGGGGGCAGACTCTCTCTCTTTGCTCAGGCTTGGGCAAGAGATGTTCAGGATCCCTGGGCACTAGAAATAGTTTCTCAGGGTTATCTCCTGGAATTCAGGGAACTACCCCCAAGGGGAAGGTTCCACATGTCTCACTTATCCTCAAACCAAATAAAGAGACAGGCGTTCTTACATTGTGTAGAAGACCTGTTAAAGATGGGAGTGATACACCCAGTTCCAATAAAGGAACAAGGAATGGGATTTTATTCCAATCTGTCCGTAGTTCCCAAAAAAGAGGGAACTTTCAGACCAATTTTGGATTTGAAGATCCTAAACAAATTTCTCAGGGTACCATCGTTCAAGATGGAAACCATTCAAACGATTCTACCCACTATCCAGGAAAGTCAATTTATGACTACCGTGGATCTAAAGGATGCGTACCTACATATTCCTATCCACAAAGAACATCATCAGTTCCTAAGGTTCGCTTTTCTGGACAAGCATTACCAGTTTGTGGCCCTCCCATTCGGGTTAGCCACTGCTCCAAGGATTTTCACAAAAGTACTAGGGTCCCTTCTAGCGGTTCTAAGACCGAGGGGCATTGCAGTAGTACCTTACTTGGACGACATTCTAATACAAGCGTCGTCCCTGTCAAAAGCAAAGGCTCATACAGACATCGTTCTGGCCTTTCTCAGATCACACGGATGGAAGGTGAACATAGAAAAAAGTTCTCTGTCTCCGTCAACAAGAGTTCCCTTCTTGGGAACAATAATAGATTCCTTAGAAATGAGGATTTTTCTGACAGAGGTCAGAAAGTCAAAACTTCTAAGCACTTGTCAAGTTCTTCATTCTGTTCCTCGTCCTTCCATAGCGCAGTGCATGGAAGTAGTAGGGTTGATGGTTGCAGCAATGGACATAGTTCCTTTTGCACAAATTCATCTAAGACCATTACAACTGTGCATGCTCAAACAGTGGAATGGGGACTATACAGACTCCAATGATTCAAGTAGATCAGAAGACCAGAGATTCACTCCGTTGGTGGCTGACCCTGGATCATCTGTCCCAGGGAATGAGCTTCTGCAGACCAGAGTGGGTCATTGTCACGACCGACGCCAGTCTAGTGGGCTGGGGCGCGGTCTGGGATGCGGTCTGGGAATCCCTGAAAGCTCAGGGTCTATGGTCTCGGGAACTGAGAGCGATATTCAATGCTCTCAGGGCTTGGCCTCAACTAGCAAAGGCCAGATTCATAAGGTTCCAATCAGACAACATGACGACCGTTGCGTATATATCAATCATCAGGGGGGAACAAGGAGTTCCCTGGCGATGAAAGAAGTGACCAAAATAATTCAATGGGCGGAGGATCACTCCTGCCACCTGTCTGCGATCCACATCCCAGGTGTGGAAAACTGGGAGGCGGAATTTCTGAGTCGTCAGACATTCCATCCGGGGGAGTGGGAACTCCATCCGGAGATCTTTGCCCAAATAACTCAATTATGGGGCATTCCAGACATGGATCTGATGGCGTCTCGTCAGAACTTCAAAGTTCCTTGCTACGGGTCCAGATCCAGGGATCCCAAGGCGACTCTAGTAGATGCACTAGTAGCACCTTGGACCTTCAACCTAGCTTGTGTATTTCCACCGTTTCCTCTCATTCCCAGGCTGGTAGCCAGGATCAATCAGGAGAGGGCCTCGGTGATCTTGATAGCTCCTGCGTGGCCACGCAGGACTTGGTATGCAGACCTGGTGAATATGTAATCTGTTCCACCATGGAAGCTACCTTTGAGACAGGACCTTCTTGTTCAGGGTCCATTCGAACATCCAAATCTGGTCTCCCTCCAGCTGACGGCTTGGAGATTGAACGCTTGATTCTATCGAAACGTGGGTTTTCAGATTCTGTGATAGATACTCTGGTTCAGGCCAGAAAACCGGTAACTAGAAAGATTTACCATAAAATATGGAAAAGATATATCTGTTGGTGTGAATCCAAAGGATTCCCATGGAATAAGATAAAAATTCCTAAGATTCTCTCCTTTCTACAAGAAGGTTTGGAGAAAGGATTATCTGCAAGTTCTCTAAAGGGACAGATCTCTGCTTTATCTGTCTTACTACACAAAAGACTGGCAGCTGTGCCAGATGTTCAAGCATTTGTTCAGGCTCTGGTTAGGATCAAGCCTGTTTACAGACCTTTGACTCCTCCCTGGAGTCTAAATCTAGTTCTTTCAGTTCTTCAAGGGGTTCCGTTTGAACCTTTACATTCCATAGATATTAAGTTACTATCTTGGAAAGTTTTGTTTTTGGTTGCAATTTCTTCTGCTAGAAGAGTTTCAGAGTTATCTGCTCTGCAGTGTTCTCCGCCCTATCTGGTGTTCCATGCAGATAAGGTGGTTTTGCGTACTAAGCCTGGTTTTCTTCCTAAGGTTGTTTCTAACAAAAATATTAACCAGGAGATAGTTGTACCTTCTTTATGTCCGAATCCAGTTTCAAAGAAGGAACGTTTGTTACACAATTTGGACGTAGTCCGTGCTCTAAAATTCTATTTAGAGGCTACTAAAGATTTCAGACAAACATCTTCCTTGTTTGTTGTTTATTCTGGTAAAAGGAGAGGTCAAAAAGCGACTTCTACCTCTTTCCTTTTGGCTTAAAAGCATCATCCGATTGGCTTATGAGACTGCCGGACGGCAGCCTCCTGAAAGAATCACAGCTCACTCCACTAGGGCTGTGGCTTCCACATGGGCCTTCAAGAACGAGGCTTCTGTTGACCAGATATGTAAGGCAGCGACTTGGTCTTCACTGCACACTTTTGCCAAATTTTACAAATTTGATACTTTTGCTTCTTCGGAGGCTATTTTTGGGAGAAAGGTTTTGCAAGCTGTGGTGCCTTCCGTTTAGGTAACCTGATTTGCTCCCTCCCTTCATCCGTGTCCTAAAGCTTTGGTATTGGTTCCCACAAGTAAGGATGACGCCGTGGACCGGACACACCAATGTTGGAGAAAACAGAATTTATGCTTACCTGATAAATTACTTTCTCCAACGGTGTGTCCGGTCCACGGCCCGCCCTGGTTTTTTAATCAGGTCTGATGAATTATTTTCTCTAACTACAGTCACCACGGTACCATATGGTTTCTCCTATATATATTTCCTCCTGTCCGTCGGTCGAATGACTGGGGTGGGCGGAGCCTAGGAGGGACTATATGGCCAGCTTTGCTGGGACTCTTTGCCATTTCCTGTTGGGGAAGAGATATCCCACATGTAAGGATGACGCCGTGGACCGGACACACCGTTGGAGAAAGTAATTTATCAGGTAAGCATAAATTCTGTTTTTAACTGCAATTATTTCTCTTGTTAAGTGTGTTCAGTCCACGGGTCATCCATTACTTATGGGATATATTCTCCTTCCCAACAGGAAGTTGCAAGAGGATCACCCAAGCAGAGCTGCTATATAGCTCCTCCCCTCACATGTCATACCCAGTCATTCTCTTGCAACCCTCAACAAAGAAGGAGGTCGCGAGAGGAGCTGGAGTTTTTACTTAACCCCTTAAGGACCAGGGACGTACCCTGTATGTCACTGGCCTTTTTTTGGGACTTGATTGTTTTATAGCACAGTCTTGCCACCAGCGTTGAGACTGCTCTATTCCACAAAGCCTGCTGGAGGGAGGGCATTAATAGCGTGTTCTTGCTAGACTTGTGCTATTATGTCCTGAAAAAACCCTTAACGACCAGTGACATACAGGGTACATTGTGGTCCTTAAGGGGTTAATTATTCTTCAATCAAAAGTTTGTTATTTTAAATGGCACCGGAGTGTGCTGTTTTTCTATCTCAGGCAGTATTTGGAAGAAGAAACTGCCTGCGTTTTCTATGATCTTAGCAGGCGTAACTAAGATCCACTGGCTGTTCTCGACATTCTGAGGAGTGGGGTAACTTCAGAAAATGGGAATAGCATGCGGGGTCCCCCGCAAATGAGGTATGTGCAGTACAATATTTTCTGGGAATGGAATTGACTAAGAAAACACTGCTGTTACCCGTATGATGTAAGTACAGCCTTAAATTCAGTAGTAGTGACTGGTATCAGGCTGATAAATGTATGCACAGTAGAGTTATTTTCTAGGGACTAGAATTTGACTGAGAAAATACTGTTAATACTGAAATAATGCTTAAGCCTTATCTGCAGTGGAAGCGACTGGTGGCAGGCTTAGTGATAACTTTGCATGACATTAAAAAAAGTTTGTTTTTAAAACGTTTACTGGCATGTTATTCGTTTTGTGAGGTACTTTGGTGATCTTTTTGGGCATGATTTTTTTCCACATGGCTAACGTATATTTCTGCATAGAAACCGTTATATCAGGTCTCCCACTGTTGTAACTGAGTGGGAGGGGACTTTTTTAGCGCCTTGTTGCGCAGTTAAAATTCTAGCACAGTCTTCCTGCTTCTTCCTCCTTGATCCAGGACGTCTCTAGAGAGCTCAGGGGTCTTCAAAATTCGTTTTTTGAGGGAGGTAATCAGTCACAGCAGACCTGTGACAGTGTGTTTGACTGTGATAAAAGCGTTAAATCTTAATTTGATATCCGTTTTTGGGTACTGAGGGGTTAATCATCCTTTTGCTAATGGGTGCAATCCTCTGCTAATTAATACATTTAAAGAATTGTTGACTATAACTGAATTAGTTTTTTGTTATTCAACTGTTTTTTAAAAAGCGCTGCAGCGTTTTTTATATTGCTTGTAAACTTATTGAAAGTAATTTCCAAGCTTGCTAGCTTCATTGCTAGTCTGTTTAAACATGTCTGATACAGAGGAATCTGCTTGTTCATTATGTTTAAAAGCCGATGTGGAGCCCAATAGAAATATGTGTACCAATTGTATTGATATTACTTTGAATAAAAGTCAATCTGTACCGATAAAGAAATTATCACCAGACAACGAGGGGGAAGTTATGCCGTCTAACTCTCCTCACGTGTCAGTACCTTCGTCTCCCGCTCGGGAGGTGCGTGAGATTGAGGCGCCAAGTACATCAAGGCCCTTACAAATCACTTTACATGATATGGCCAATGTTATGAAAGAAGTATTATACAATATGCCCGAGTTAAGAGGCAAGCGCGACAGCTCTGGGTTAAGGACAGAGCGCGCTGATGACACGAGGGCCATGTCTGATACTGCGTCACAATTTGCAGAACATGAGGACGGAGAGCTTCATTCTGTGGGTGACGGTTCTGATTCGGGGAGACCGGATTCAGAAATTTCAAATTTTAAATTTAAGCTTGAGAACTTCCGCGTGTTGCTAGGGGAGGTGTTAGCGGCTCTGAATGATTGTGACACGGTGGCAATCCCAGAGAAATTATGTAGGCTGAATAAATACTATGCGGTACCGGTGTGTACTGACCTTTTTCCTATACCAAAGAGGCTTACAGAGATTATTAGCAAGGAGTGGGATAGACCCAGTGTGCCTTTTTCCCCTCCTCCGATATTTAGAAAAATGTTCCCTATAGACGCCACCACACAAGACTTATGGCAGACGGTCCCTAAGGTGGAGGGAGCAGTTTCTACTTTAGCCAAGCGTACCACTATCCCGGTGGAGGATAGCTGTGCTTTCTGAGATCCAATGGATAAAAAATTAGAGGGTTACCTTAAGAAAATGTTTGTTCAACAAGGTTTTATATTACAGCCTCTTGCATGCATTGCGCCTGTCACTGCTGCAGCGGCATTCTGGTTTGAGTCTCTGGAAGAGGCGATTCGCACAGCACCATTGGATGAGTCTTTGAGCAAGATTAGAACCCTTAAGCTGGCTAATGCGTTTGTTTCGGATACCGTAGTGCATTTAACCAAACTTACGGCTAAGAATTCCGGATTCGCCATACAGGCGCGCAGAGCGCTTTGGCTTAAATCCTGGTCAGCAGATGTAACTTCTAAGTCTAAACTACTGAACATTCCTTTCAAAGGGCAGACCTTATTCGGGCCCGGCTTGAAGGAAATTATTGCTGACATTACTGGAGGTAAGGGCCACACCCTTCCTCAGGACAGGGCCAAATCAAAGGCCAAGCAGTCTAATTTTCGTGCCTTTCGTAATTTCAAGGCAGGAGCAGCATCAACTTCCTCCGCTCCAAAACAGGAAGTAACTACTGCTCTTTACAGACAGGGTTGGAAAGGCAACCAGTCATGGAACAAGGGCAAGCAGGCCAGAAAGCCTACTTCCGCCCCTAAGACAGCATGAAGACAGGGCCCCCTTTCCGGAGACGGATCTAGTGGGGGGCAGACTTTCTCTCTTCGCCCAGGCTTGGGCAAGAGATGTACAGGATCCCTGGATGTTGGAGATTATATCTCGGGGATACCTTCTGGATTTCAAAACTTCTCCTCCACAGGGGAGGTTTCATCTGTCAAGGTTATCAACAAACCTAGTAAAGAAAGAGGCATTTCTACAATGTGTACAAGACCTCTTAGTGATGGGAGTGATCCACCCAGTTCCGCGAACGGAACAGGGGCAAGGGTTTTATTCAAATCTGTTTGTGGTTCCCAAAAAAGAGGGAACCTTCAGACCAATCTTAGACTTAAAAATCTTAAGTTCCTAAGGGTTCCATCGTTCAAGATGGAAACCATTCGGACCATCCTACCCATGATCCAAGAGGGTCAATATATGACCACAGTGGACTTAAAGGATGCCTACCTTCACATACCGATTCACAAAGATCATTATCGGTACCTAAAGTTTGCCTTCCTAGACATGCATTACCAGTTTGTAGCTCTTCCCTTCGGGTTAGCTACGGCCCCGAGAATTTTTACAAAGGTTCTGGGCTCACTTCTGGCGGTACTAAGACCACGAGGCATAGCGGTGGCTCCGTACCTAGACGACATTCTGATACAAGCGTCAAGTTTTCAAAATGCAAAGTCTCATACAGAGATAGTTCTAGCATTTCTGAGGTCGCATGGGTGGAAAGTGAACGTGGAAAAGAGTTCTCTGTTACCATTCACAAGGGTCCCTTTTCTAGGGACTCTTATAGATTCTGTAGAGATGAAAATTTACCTGACGGAGTCCAGGTTATCAAAGATTCTCAATGCTTGCCGTGTCCTTCACTCCATTCCAAGCCCATCAGTAGCTCAGTGCATGGAAGTAATCGGCTTAATGGTCGCGGCAATGGACATAATGCCATTTGCGCGCCTACATCTCAGACCGCTGCAACTATGCATGCTAAGTCAATGGAACGGGGATTACTCAGATCTGTCCCCTTTGCTAAATCTTTACCAGGAGACCAGAGATTCTCTTCTCCGGTGGTTGTCACGGGTTCATCTGTCCAAAGGAATGACTTTTCGCAGACCAGATTGGACGATTGTAACAACAGATGCCAGCCTACTAGGCTGGGGAGCAGTCTGGACCTCCCTGAAGGCTCATGGATCGTGGACTCAGGAGGAGAAACTCCTCCCAATAAACATTCTAGAATTAAGAGCAATATTCAATGCTCTTCTAGCTTGGCCTCAGTTAGCAACACTGAGGTTCATCAGATTTCAGTCGGACAACATCACGACTGTGGCTTACATCAATCATCAAGGGGGAACCAGGAGTTCCCTAGCGATGTTGGATGTCTCGAAGATAATTCGCTGGGCAGAGTCTCACTCTTGCCACCTGTCAGCGATCTACATCCCAGGCGTGGAGAACTGGGAGGCGGATTTTCTAAGTCGCCAGACTTTTCATCCGGGGGAGTGGGAACTTCACCCGGAGGTATTTGCTCAACTGATTCGTCGTTGGGGCAAACCGGATCTGGATCTCATGGCATCTCGCCAGAACGCCAAGCTTCCTTGTTACGGATCCAGGTCCAGGTACCCAGGAGCGGTGCTGGTAGATGCACTAGCAGCCCCTTGGGTTTTCAACATAGCTTATGTGTTTCCACCTTTTCTGTTGCTACCTCGACTGATTGCCAGGATCAAACAGGAGAGAGCATCAGTGATTCTGATAGCGCCTGCGTGGCCACGCAGGACCTGGTATGCAGACCTAGTGGACATCTCGTCCTGTCCACCATGGTCTCTACCCCTGAGGCAGGACCTTCTAATTCAGGGTCCTTTCAACCATCCAAACCTAATTTCTCTGAGGCTGACTGCTTGGAAATTGAACGCTTGATTCTATCAAAGCGTGGGTTTTCGGATTCGGTTATTGATACATTAATACAGGCTCGGAAACCTGTTACCAGAAAAATTTACCACAAGATATGGCGTAAATATTTATATTGGTGTGAATCCAAGAGTTACTCATGGAGTAAGGTTAGGATTCCTAGGATATTGTCTTTTCTACATGAGGGTTTAGAAAAGGGCTTATCCGCTAGTTCGCTAAAGGGACAGATTTCTGCTCTGTCTATTCTTTTACACAAGCGTCTGGCAGAGAATCCAGACGTCCAGGCTTTTTGTCAGGCTTTGGCTAGGATTAAGCCTGTGTTTAAAGCTGTTGCTCCTCCGTGGAGCTTAAACTTGGTTCTTAAAGTTCTTCAGGGTGTTCCGTTTGAACCCCTTCATTCCATTGATATTAAGCTTTTATCTTGGAAGGTTCTGTTTTTGATGGCTATTTCCTCGGCTCGAAGAGTCTGAGTTATCTGCCTTACATTGTGATTCTCCTTATCTGATCTTTCATTCAGACAAGGTAGTCCTGCGTACTAAACCTGGGTTATACACCTAAGGTTGTTTCTAACAGGAATATCAATCAAGAGATTGTTGTTCCATCATTATGTCCTAATCCTTCTTCAAAGAAGGAACGTCTTTTGCATAATCTAGACGTGGTCCGTGCCCTGAAGTTCTACTTACAGGCAACTAACGATTTTCGACAAACTTCTTCTCTGTTTGTCGTTTACTCTGGACAGAGGAGAGGTCAAAAGGCTTCGGCTACCTCTCTCTCTTTTTGGCTTCGTAGCATAATACGCTTAGCCTACGAGACTGCTGGACAGCAGCCTCCTGAAAAAATTACAGCTCATTCCACTACAGGGAGTGCAGAATTATTAGGCAAATGAGTATTTTGACCACATCATCCTCTTTATGCATGTTGTCTTACTCCAAGCTGTATAGGCTCGAAAGCCTACTACCAATTAAGCTTTTTAGGTGATATGCATCTCTGTAATGAGAAGGGGTGTGGTCTAATGACATCAACACCCTATATCAGGTGTGCATAATTATTAGGCAACTTCCTTTCCTTTGGCAAAATGGGTCAAAAGAAGGACTTGACAGGCTCAGAAAAGTCAAAAATAGTGAGATATCTTGCAGAGGGATGCAGCACTCTTAAAATTGCAAAGCTTCTGAAGCGTGATCATCGAACAATCAAGCGTTTCATTCAAAATAGTCAACAGGGTCGCAAGAAGCGTGTGGAAAAACCAAGGCGCAAAATAACTACCCATGAACTGAGAAAAGTCAAGCGTGCAGCTGCCAAGATGCCACTTGCCACCAGTTTGGCCATATTTCAGAGCTGCAACATCACTGGAGTGCCCAAAAGCACAAGGTGTGCAATACTCAGAGACATGGCCAAGGTAAGAAAGGCTGAAAGACGACCACCACTGAACAAGACACACAAGCTGAAACGTCAAGACTGGGCCAAGAAATATCTCAAGACTGATTTTTCTAAGGTTTTATGGACTGATGAAATGAGAGTGAGTCTTGATGGGCCAGATGGATGGGCCCGTGGCTGGATTGGTAAAGGGCAGAGAGCTCCAGTCCGACTCAGGCGCCAGCAAGGTGGAGATGGAGTACGGGTTTGGGCTGGTATCATCAAAGATGAGCTTGTGGGGCCTTTTCGGGTTGAGGATGGAGTCAAGCTCAACTCCCAGTCCTACTGCCAGTTTCTGGAAGACACCTTCTTCAAGCAGTGGTACAGGAAGAAGTCTGCATCCTTCAAGAAAAACATGATTTTCATGCAGGACAATGCTCCATCACACGCGTCCAAGTACTCCACAGCGTGGCTGGCAAGAAAGGGTATAAAAGAAGAAAATCTAATGACATGGCCTCCTTGTTCACCTGATCTGAACCCCATTGAGAACCTGTGGTCCATCATCAAATGTGAGATTTACAAGGAGGGAAAACAGTACACCTCTCTGAACAGTGTCTGGGAGGCTGTGGTTGCTGCTGCACGCAATGTTGATGGTGAACAGATCAAAACACTGACAGAATCCATGGATGGCAGGCTTTTGAGTGTCCTTGCAAAGAAAGGTGGCTATATTGGTCACTGATTTGATTTTGTTTTGTTTTTGAATGTCAGAAATGTATATTTGTGAATGTTGAGATGTTATATTGGTTTCACTGGTAAAAATAAATAATTGAAATGGGTATATATTTGTTTTTTGTTAAGTTGCCTAATAATTATGCACAGTAATAGTCACCTGCACACACAGATATCCCCCTAAAATAGCTATAACTAAAAACAAACTAAAAACTACTTCCAAAACTATTCAGCTTTGATATTAATGAGTTTTTTGGGTTCATTGAGAACATGGTTGTTGTTCAATAATAAAATTAATCCTCAAAAATACAACTTGCCTAATAATTCTGCACTCCCTGTAGAGCTGTGGCTTCCACCTGGGCCTTTAAGAATGAGGCCTCTGTTGAACAGATTTGCAAGGCTGCAACTTGGTCTTCACTTCATACTTTTTCCAAATTTGACACTTTTGCTTCTTCGGAGGCTGTTTTTGGGAGAAAGGTTCTACAGGCAGTGGTTCCTTCTGTTTAATGTTCCTGCCTTGTCCCTCCCATCATCAGTGTACTTTAGCTTTGGTATTGGTATCCCATAAGTAATGGATGACCCGTGGACTGAACACACTTAACAAGAGAAAACATCATTTATGCTTACCTGATAAATTTATTTCTCTTGTAGTGTGTTCAGTCCACGGCCCGCCCTGTCTTTTTGAGGCAGGTTCTAAATTTTAAATTATAACTCCAGTCACCACTGCACCCTATAGTTTCTCCTTTCTCGTCTTGTTTCGGTCGAATGACTGGATATGACATGTGAGAGGAGGAGCTATATAGCAGCTCTGCTTGGGTGATCCTATTGCAACTTCCTTTTGGGAAGGAGAATATATCCCATAAGTAATGGATGACCCGTGGACTGAACACACTACAAGAGAAAGAAATTTATCAGGTAAGCATAAATTATGTTTTTTCATTAGCGTGTCATAAAGTTATTATAAAGTACATTGTTTTGCAGTTGTTATCTGATAAATACAGTAAGGGACATATATGTGCAATGGTTAGCCTTGGGAAGTCAGCAGGGTGCATTTCAAGTTTAAAGAATTAGAAACTGCTCAGAGCTAAATTACATGAAACATGGACAAAATAGCTAATGAAAACAGAATGGAAAGTTTATCCACAACTAAATATTTTATATTAAAAAAATCTCAAGATTTAACTGTTCCTTTAAATTCTAGGTTTAATTCTTTATCTCTTTGTTAGCTAAATGCTATGCGGTCACAGGTAGTACTAGGGGATGTTAGTGAGCTATTGTGCATGCGCATTCATTCCTGTAGCACATCCAAATTTCTGCCCTAAATTTACAAGATGGTGCCCTTTTACATGCAAGGCTCCAAGTACTTTAAGGACAGAGGCAAAGATAGAAAGAAAAGGGCTTTAAACAGATATAATAAGAAACAGTACGAAAAGTCGTTCATTTATCACTACCCCTTTATATTTGATATTTTTCTCCGTAATCTTCTTATTTTACCCCCTTAAAGGGACATTATACACCAATTTTCATATAACTGCATGTAATAGACTCTACTATAAAGAATAATATGCACAGATATTGATATAAAAATCCAGTATAAAACAGTTTAAAAACTTACTTAGAAGCTCCCAGTTAAGCTCTGTTAAAAAGGCAGCTAGAACACCCACTTTAAGTGGGAAATAACTGACACTCCCCCTTCCTCTGCATATAAAAAGACTCTTTACTCAAACAGGAGAAAGCTGGAGTAGGTATACCTAGGTATTCTCCTAAAACTTTGAGGCTTGGTTAGGAAATCTGAAAATCAGAGCAATGTTATTTAAAAATAAACAAAACTGTACATTTTAAAAAAAAAGCCCTGTATGGATCATCTACAAAACATTTATGCAGAGAAAAATCGAGTGTATAATGGACAATCTACTCCAGAATATTTGTTGTTTAATAAAATAGATAATCCCTTAATTACCCATTCCCCAGTTTTGCATAACCAACATGGTTATATTCATATACTTTTTACCTCTGTGATTACTTTGTATCTAAGCCTCTGCAGACTGCCCTGTCTGAATCATGAAAGTTTACTTTTGACTAGACTATCCCTTTAATTTTCATGGTCTAGTTTAGGTCTGTTGTAATTCTATCACAATCAATAAGGCTAGTTTTTATAGAAACATAGAATTTAATGGCAGATAAGAACCAAAACGCCCATCATGTCTAACCTTTTTACATGTTATTGTTTGCATAGGATAGCCTTATGCATGTCCCAGGCATTTTTGAATTATTTTACAAATTCCTGTGTTTATCAGAAATGTGCACATAACGTGCTTTCTTTATGGGCATCTCTCCCTAGACACCTACAGTCTCGTTGAAGGCTCCGTTACCCTTGGCTGTGTGAAGAAGGTTAATCCAGATTCAAGCCTGATTGTGTCTCTCCCATTTGGAAATACTGGAAAAGCTAATATTTTTCATTTAAATGACTGCTTGGCTGAAGCTTCCATAGACGATTATACTCCTGGAAAATTTGTCAGGTCCGAATTTTTTTTAACTTGACTTTTTTTAGTCAATGCATACTGTAAAAACACTTCAAAGAGCCTTTTGTAATGTGATTTCTTCTTGATCTTATATGTGTGTGTCCATAACATCTGCTAAGCTCCCTTCCATTGTGTTTGTATACCCATATCCATCTGCTAAGCTCCCTTCCATTGTGTGTGTATACCCATAGCCATCTGCTAAGCTCCCTTCCATTGTGTGTGTGTGTGTGTGTGTGTGTGTGTGTATACCCATATCAGTCTGCTAAGCTCCCTTCCATTGTGTGTGTATATACCCATAGCCATCTGCTAAACTCCCTTCCATAGTGTGTGTATACCCATATCTGAGTGCATTTTTATAGCTTTTCACAGCAAAACACTGCTAGTTCATGTGTGTTATATATATATATATATATATATATATATATATATATATATATTATATAATTGTGCTCACTCGTGGAGTAATTCATGAGTCAGCACTAATTGGCTAAAATGCAAGTATGTAAATAGCACTAAGATCAGGGGGCAGTCTGCAGAGGTTTAGATACAAGGTAATCACATAGGTAAAAAAGTATATTAATATAACTGTGACAGGTATGCAAAACTGGGGAATGGAAAGTAAAGGGTGTATCTATCTTTTTAAACAATGACATTTTTGGAGTAAACTGTCCCTTGAACTTTTTGCACATTTTTTTTATTAGTATTGTTTGTTAGGTCTTAAAGAAACAGTCTATACCTTAGTAATCTTAAAGTCTTACCTTAGATTAAGCTGCAAACAGCCTCCTGCGTCTTTTTCTATATCATGCATCAGGAATGGTAAAAAAGTTATTTTAAAATGAATATTGTTTCATGCCAGTTTGAAATGGCTGCCAAGCTCAGTCCACTGATGACATCATGATCTGGGCTGCATATGGTATCCAATCACAAAAGGCTCACTAGTTGAATTCAACAGACTGTCAATGCTATTCAGCAGAGTGCCTAGATGCAGCCCAGATTGTGATGTTGTCAGTGGGCGGAGCTTGGCAGCCGTTTCAAACTGGCATGAAACAATATTAATTTTAAAATATATTTTACCATTCCTGCTGCATGATCTAGAAAAAGATGCAGGAGGCTGTTTGCAGCTTAATCTAAGGTGAAACTTTAAAGATTACTAAAGTATAGACTGTCCCTTTAAGACCTAACAAACAATACTAATTAAAAAAAATGTGCAAAAAGTTCAAGAGACAGTTTACTCCAAAAATGTTATTGTTTAAAAAGATGGATACTCCCTTTATTTTCCATTCCCCAGTTTTGCATAACCATCAGTTATATTAATATACTTTTTTTACCTATGTATCTAAACCTCTGCAGACTGCTCCCTTATCTTAGTGCTATTTACAGACTTGCATTTTAGCCAATTAGTGCTGACTCATGAATTACTCCATGGAAGTGAGCACAATCCTATATATATATATATATATATATATATATATATATATATATATATATATATATATATATATATATATATATATATATATGGCACACATGAGCTAGCAGTGTATTGCTGTGAAAAGCTATAAAAATGTACTTGGATAAGAGACGGCCTTTTAAGGGCATAGAAACAGGCAGAAATTTAGAAATGTAAAGGCCATAAAGTGACCAGAAACAATATTCATTTTAAAATAAGTGTTTTACTGTTCCTGCTGCATGATATAGAAAGGGTGCAGGGAGACTATTTGCAGCCTAATCTAAGGTAAGACTTTTTAGATGTCCAAAGTGTAGACTGTCTCTTTAATATTATGCAACACCTTGGGCTTTTTATGATTTTGTTTAAATAAATAAAAACATAGTGACCAGCTTTACACCTTCACGCCACTTTGGCAAGATTCCATTAGTTTTTAATCATCTCCTGCTTCATGTGCTGTAATTTTTTTTTATGTTCTAATTTTTAGTACATGAAGATTCTCCTTTTCCGTGAGTCATTTTTAACTGATTTCCCCACTCTAGCTCTCTGTATTTTCCTCCTTTTGTCTGTCTTTCTTTCTCATTTGCTTGGAAGAAACGTATTGTGTTAAAAAAACGGCAAATAACTCACTTGTTGGTGCTAAATGAGTTCTACTGTCACATGATTTTTTTGGTAACAAACATCCTCTACTGAGCGTGGGCAATAAATTGACTGCAGCTATTATAGTTGTCTCTTAGCAACACTTCAAACGTAAAGCTGCTCATTTGCTTTCCTGTAAAGACCACAGCCCCGTTGTAGGGCTGTAACAGGAAGTAATGGACCCTTCACAAATAAAGTTGAAAAACAAATAAAATGTAAACTTCTTTTAAAATGAAGAATGATACATATTGCAATGCTTTCTATTAAGTATGACCCACTGTTTAGTGCTTTTTTATTACAACAATGAAACAGGCTGTTTTATATTCCTTTAACTTGTCTATTCAATTAAGACTTTTCTTATCTTTCAAAATACAGGTGTTGTGTTCTCTCCGTTTCAAAAACAATTGAGGTGTCCTTGAGAAAATCGAGGTAAGTTTTGATTTAGTTTATTTCTATTGAAAACTTGCCAACCATTACTGACATTGAGCTAAAAATAAATAAATCATGCAGTCGAAAGAGCAGGAATTTATAGATTCACAGTTTATCTATGTTCTTCCCTGTGCTAAAGCTGTATTTAGTTTTTTGTTCTCCTTGCATTTTAAGATCAGTTTCAGTGGCGATTCTGTAATTTAAATTACTATGATAACATAAGAGAACAGAAGCGCCACATGGCTCAATATTGTATGACAAAAATGTTAACAGATATCAGTGTAATGACACACTCACATTTGGCGAGACACCCCTAGTGGTGTAGAAGAGGCGGCCTCGGATCATATGCAGTCACCCAGCAGACTGACCTCCAATTGCTAATCAGCAAACTGTAGATGGTATAAACAGATACAATGCCAGTATGGCATAGTATTGTATGGACAAATGAAGGAGTATGTGGTAATATATGTACTCGCATTTGGTGATGCACCTCCCTTGGTGCACTAGAGGCAAACTGGGATCAAACGGTTACCCAGTAGACTGATACCCGATAAAGCAGGAACTCCCAGCAATCCAGAAAGATGGACAAAAGTGTGGTAAGTATAATTGAAACTTAATTTATTAAAATATATATAAAATACTAGCAACACGTTTCTCATCCAACCAGTGGATGTTTCATCAGGCTTAATATATTAAGCCTGATGAAACATCCACTGGTTGGATGAGAAACGTGTTGCTAGTATTTTATATATATTTTAATAAAGTAAGTTTTGATTATACTTACCACTTGCTGCCATACCTTCTTACCACACTTTTGTCCATCTTTCTGGAAATTTGAATTTTCTGTTTTGTTAATCTTCTGTTAAAGGACAAATCCAAAAATGAAAAGTAAGGTGGTGGATCCAGAAATCACATCTATTGAACACCTTGAGGAAGGGCAACTGGTCAATGGATTTGTTAGTTCAATTTCAGAGAAGGGTGTGTTTTTCAGGTACGTTTTTAATGTCCTTTTATTGTTGTTCATTTATAAAGTTCTGATGGGAATTGTTTTTAACATGTTTATGTTTTTGCAGGATATCCAGCTCTATAGTGGGACGGATTCTGTTTGAACAAGTAACTGACTTCTATGTTCCGGACATATCTGTTTACAAAAAATACATCCCAGAAGGCACATTACTTACTGCCAAAATTATTAGGTACGTATTTATGTAATTGCTTAACTAGACACAATACAATACAAGCAGATCTGTAAATATGCCATATAATGTAATTTATTATTCCTATGACTTAAACATATACACACTATAGGACACCTGCAGATAAAATAAAACGCCACAATACAAAAAAACATCAACTAGACAAATATATGTTGTACTTGCAGCCTTAGACATGTAAACTAAAAGCACATTTGTATAGATGCCTCATAATGTACCCTCTAAATAATATTGCTGTGTGTGTGTGTGTGTATATATATATATATATATATATATATATATATATATATATATGTGTGTGTGTATATATATGTATATATGTGTGTGTGTGTGTATATATATATATATATATATATATATATATATATATATATATATATATATGTGTGTGTGTGTATATATATATATATATGTCTGTATATATGTGTGTGTGTGTATATATATATATATATGTGTATATATATATGTGTGTGTGTGTGTGTGTGTATATATATATATATATATATATATATATATATATATATATATATATATATATATATATATATATATATGTATATATATATATATATATATATATGTGTATATATATATTATTATTATTATTATTGGTTATTTGTAGAGCGCCAACAGATTCCGCAGCGCTATAAACAAAGGGGGAGTACAACAAAACAATTATAGGGTAGAGGGCCCTGCCAAGAGTTGCACTGTTGTAGTCAGCTCTTAAGAATGTGATCTACAAACAGCTGGACTTTTAGGCTTAAATGCTAAGGGTGTTCATGGGGATAGCAATGGAGGAGAGGAAACGGTATAAAGAAAGGTTTAGTGTAGGTTGTATGCATCCCTGAACAGTAGAGTCTTTAGGGAGCACTTGAAGCTTTTAAAACTAGAAGAGAGTCTTGTGGAGCGAGGCAGAGAGTTCCACAAGATGGGAGCCAGTCTGGAGAAGTCCTGTAAACGGGAGTGTGATGAGGTGACAAGAGAGGAGGAGAGTAGGAGGTCATGAGTAGAGCGAAGAGGACGAGAGGGAGAGTATCTGGAGACAAGGTCTGAGATGTAGGGGGGAGCAGTGCAGTTGAGGGCTTTGTATGTAAGAGTGAGAGTTTTGTGTTTGATCCTAGAGGCAAGAGGAAGCCAGTGAAGGGATTGGCAGAGAGGTGCAGCAGATGAAGAGGGACGTGTAAGGAAGATGAGTCTGGCAGAGGCATTTATTATGGATTGTAAAGGAGCTAGGCGGCAGGTGGGGAGACCAGAGAGGACAGAGTTGCAGTAATCAAGGCGGGAAAGAATGAGAGAGTGGATTAAAATCTTAGTTGTGTCTTGTGTAAGGAAGTGTCTAATTTTAGAGATGTTTTTAAGGTGGAAGCGGCAGGCTGTAGCCAAGGACTGAATGTGAGGAGTGAAGGAAAGATCTGAGTCAAGTGTGACCCCGAGACATCGGGCATGCGGGGTAGGGGTAATGATGGAGTTGTCGACAGTTATAGAGATATTGGGGGTGGAGATTTTGGAAGAAGGGGGGAAAATGAGGAGCTCAGTTTGAGAGATTTAGCTTGAGGTAGTGAGAGGACATCCAGGAAGATATGTGAGAAAGACAGTTAGTGACACGGGTTAGCAAGGAAGGAGATAGTTCTGGTGCAGAGAAGTAGATTTGGGTGTCATCGGCATACAAATGATATTGGAAACCGTGGGACTTAATAAGGGAACCTAGTGATGACGTATAGATTGAGAAGAGAAGGGGACCGAGGACAGAGCCTTGCGGTACTCCGACAGAAAGGGGTGACGGGGCAGAGGAGGCCCCAGAGAAGGCTACACTGAAAGTACGGTTTGACAGGTAGGAAGAGAGCCATGAAAGGGCTGTGTCACAGATGCCTAAGGATTGGAGGGTTTGGAGCAAAAGAGGGTGGTCGACAGTGTCAAAGGCTGCGGACAGATCAAGGAGGATAAGCAGAGAGAAGTGGCCTTTTGATTTAGCTGTAAGTAGGTCGTTGGTGACCTTAACAATAGCTGTCTCTGTGGAGTGATAGGGACGAAATCCAGATTGCAGCGGGTCAAGAAGGGAGTTTAGCGTAAGGAAATGGGATAGGCGTGCATATACTAGTTTTTCGAGAAGCTTTGAAGCAAGAGGGAGGAGGGAAATTGGGCAGTAGTTGGATGGGGAGGTGGGATCAAGGGAAGGTTTTTTGAGGATAGGTGTGACCAGTGCATGTTTCAATGATGAGGGAAATGTACCAGTGCTGAGGGAGAGGTTGAAAATGTGGGTTAGTATAGGGGTAAGGGTAGCAGAGAGAGAGGGGAGCAGCTGTGAGGGGATAGGGTCAAGGGGACAGGTAGTGAGGTGAGAGCGCAGTATAAGTGCTGAAACTTCTTCCTCAGTAACAGGGGAGAATGAACTAAGTTTCAGGTTATGAGGGTTGTGGTTGAGTGAGAGTATTTGAGGGGGGGAGAGAATGGAATTGTGTTGAGAGCTGATTTCATGTCTGATGGAATCAATTTTGTTAATGAAGTGACTGGCAAAGTCTTGAGCTGACAAAGAAGTTGTATTTGGAAGTGGGGGAGGGCGGAGGAGAGTATTGAAAGTGGAGAACAGACGTTTTGGGTTTGAAGAAAGATTAGAGATAAGAGTAGAGAAGTAGTGTTGCTTGTGGAGAGTAAGGGCAGAGTAGTAGGAGTTCAAGATGAATTTGTAATGAAGAAAATCAGCTGAACTCCGTGATTTTCTCCAATGCCGTTCAGCAGTACGGGAACATATGTGTGTGTGTATATATATATATATATATATATATATATGTGTGTGTGTGTATATATGTATATATGTATGTATGTATGTGTGGACACTAAACCCAATTTCTCCAACATAGGTGTGTCCGGTCCACGGCGTCATCCTTACTTGTGGGATATTCTCTTCCCCAACAGGAAATGGCAAAGAGCCCAGCAAAGCTGGTCACATGATCCCTCCTAGGCTCCGCCTTCCCCAGTCATTCTCTTTGCCGTTGTACAGGCAACATCTCCACGGAGATGGCTTAGAGTTTTTTAGTGTTTAACTGTAGTTTTTATTATTCAATCAAGAGTTTGTTATTTTAAAATAGTGCTTGTATGTACTATTTACTCTGAAACAGAAAAGAGATGAAGATTTCTGTTTGTAAGAGGAAAATGATTTTAGCAACCGTTACTAAAATCGATGGCTGTTCCACACAGGACTGTTGAGAGGAATTAACTTCAGTTGGGGGAACAGTGAGCAGAATTTTGCTGCTTGAGGTATGACACATTCTAACAAGACGATGTAATGCTGGAAGCTGTCATTTTCCCTATGGGATCCGGTAAGCCATTTTATTACAGACAGTAAATAAGGGCTTCACAAGGGCTTTTTAAGACTGTAGACATTTTCTGGGCTAAATCGATTTATATATAAACATATTTTATACTCCATAGCCTTGAGGAATTATTTTAATCTTGGGAATTTTGTAAAATAACCGGCAGGCACTGTATTGGACACCTTATTCTCTAGGGGCTTTCCCTAATCATAGGCAGAGTCTCATTTTCGCGCCTGTATTGCGCACTTGTTTTTGAGAAGCATGACATGCAGATGCATGTGTGAGGAGCTCTGATACATAGAAAAGACTTTCTGAAGGCGTCATTTGGTATCGTATTCCCCTTTGGGCTTGGTTGGGTCTCAGCAAAGCAGATACCAGGGACTGTAAAGGGGTTAAATATAAAAACGGCTCCGGTTCCGTTATTTTAAGGGTTAAAGCTTCCAAATTTGGTGTGCAATACTTTTAAGGCTTTAAGACACTGTGGTGAAATTTTGGTGAATTTTGAACAATTCCTTCATACTTTTTCGCAATTGCAGTAATAAAGTGTGTTCAGTTTAAAATTTAAAGTGACAGTAACGGTTTTATTTTAAAACGTTTTTTGTACTTTGTTATCAAGTTTATGCCTGTTTAACATGTCTGAACTGCCAGATAGACTGTGTTCTGAATGTGGGGAAGCCAAGGTCCCTTCTCATTTAAATAGATGTGATTTATGTGACACAAAATTTAGAGAAAATGATGCCCAAGATGATTCCTCAAGTGAGGGGAGTAAGCATGGTACTGCATCATCCCCTCCTTCGTCTACACCAGTCTTGCCCACACAAGAGGCCCCTAGTACATCTAGCGCGCCAATACTCCTTACTATGCAACAATTAACGGCTGTTATGGATAATTCTATCAAAAACATTTTAGCCAAAATGCCCACTTATCAGCGAAAGCGCGACTGCTCTGTTTTAGAAAATACTGAAGAGCATGAGGACGCTGATGATATTGTTTCTGAAGGGCCCCTACACCAGTCTGAGGGGGCCAGGGAGGTTTTGTCTGAGGGAGAAATTTCAGATTCAGGGAAAATTTCTCAACAAGCTGAACCTGATGTGATTACATTTAAATTTAAGTTGGAACATCTCCGCGCTCTGCTTAAGGAGGTGTTATCCACTCTGGATGATTGTGAGAATTTGGTCATCCCAGAGAAACTATGTAAAATGGACAAGTTCCTAGAGGTCCCGGGGCCCCCCGAAGCTTTTCCTATACCCAAGCGGGTGGCGGACATTGTAAATAAAGAATGGGAAAGGCCCGGTATACCTTTCGTCCCTCCCCCCATATTTAAAAAATTGTTTCCTATGGTCGACCCCAGAAAGGACTTATGGCAGACAGTCCCCAAGGTCGAGGGGGCGGTTTCTACTCTAAACAAACGCACCACTATACCCATAGAAGATAGTTGTGCTTTCAAAGATCCTATGGATAAAAAATTAGAAGGTTTGCTTAAAAAGATGTTTGTTCAGCAAGGTTACCTTCTACAACCAATTTCATGCATTGTCCCTGTCACTACAGCCGCGTGTTTCTGGTTCGATGAGCTAGAAAAGGCGATCACTAGTAATTCTCCTTCTTATGAGGAGATTATGGACAGAATCCGTGCTCTCAAATTGGCTAATTCTTTCACCCTAGACGCCACTTTGCAATTGGCTAGGTTAGCGGCGAAAAATTCTGGGTTTGCTATTGTGGCGCGCAGAGCGCTTTGGTTAAAATCTTGGTCAGCGGATGCGTCTTCCAAGAACAAATTGCTTAACATTCCTTTCAAGGGGAAAACGCTGTTTGGCCCTGACTTGAAAGAGATTATCTCTGATATCACTGGGGGCAAGGGCCACGCCCTTCCTCAGGATAGGTCTTTCAAGGCCAAAAATAAACCTAATTTTCGTCCCTTTCGTAGAAACGGACCAGCCCCAAGTGCTACGTCCTCTAAGCAAGAGGGTAATACTTCTCAAGCCAAGCCAGCCTGGAGACCAATGCAAGGCTGGAACAAGGGAAAGCAGGCCAAGAAACCTGCTACCAAGACAGCATGAGATGTTGGCCCCCGATCCGGGACCGGATCTGGTGGGGGGCAGACTCTCTCTCTTCGCTCAGGCTTGGGCAAGAGATGTTCTGGATCCTTGGGCGCTAGAAATAGTCTCCCAAGGTTATCTTCTGGAATTCAAAGGGCTTCCCCCAAGGGGGAGGTTCCACAGGTCTCAATTGTCTTCAGACCACATAAAAGAACAGGCATTCTTACATTGTGTAGAAGACCTGTTAAAAATGGGAGTGATTCATCCTGTTCCATTAGGAGAACAAGGGATGGGGTTCTACTCCAATCTGTTCGTAGTTCCCAAAAAAGAGGGAACGTTCAGACCAATCTTAGATCTCAAGATCCTAAACAAGTTTCTCAAGGTTCCATCGTTCAAAATGGAAACCATTCGAACAATTCTTCCTTCCATCCAGGAAGGTCAATTCATGACCACGGTGGATTTAAAGGATGCGTATCTACATATTCCTATCCACAAGGAACATCATCGGTTCCTAAGGTTCGCATTCCTGGACAAGCATTACCAGTTCGTGGCACTTCCGTTCGGATTAGCCACTGCTCCAAGGATTTTCACAAAGGTACTAGGGTCCCTTCTAGCGGTGCTAAGACCAAGGGGCATTGCAGTAGTACCTTACTTGGACGACATTCTGATTCAAGCGTCGTCCCTTCCTCTAGCAAAGGCTCACACGGACATTGTCCTGGCCTTTCTCAGATCTCACGGATGGAAAGTGAACGTAGAAAAGAGTTCTCTATCTCCGTCAACGAGGGTTCCCTTCTTGGGAACAATAATAGACTCCTTAGAAATGAGGTTTTTTCTGACAGAGGCCAGAAAAACAAAACTTCTAAACTCTTGTCAAATACTTCATTCCGTTCCTCTTCCTTCCATAGCGCAGTGCATGGAAGTAATAGGTTTGATGGTAGCGGCAATGGACATAGTTCCTTTTGCGCGCATTCATCTAAGACCATTACAACTGTGCATGCTCAGTCAGTGGAATGGGGACTATACAGACTTGTCTCCGACGATACAAGTAAATCAGAGGACCAGAGATTCACTCCGTTGGTGGCTGTCCCTGGACAACCTGTCACAGGGGATGAGCTTCCGCAGACCAGAGTGGGTCATTGTCACGACCGACGCCAGTCTGATGGGCTGGGGCGCGGTCTGGGGACCCCTGAAAGCTCAGGGTCTTTGGTCTCGGGAAGAATCTCTTCTACCGATAAATATTCTGGAACTGAGAGCGATACTCAATGCTCTCAAGGCTTGGCCTCAGCTAGCAAAGGCCAAGTTCATACGGTTTCAATCAGACAACATGACGACTGTTGCGTACATCAACCATCAGGGGGGAACAAGGAGTTCCCTGGCGATGGAAGAAGTGACCAAAATCATTCAATGGGCGGAGACTCACTCCTGCCACTTGTCTGCAATCCACATCCCAGGAGTGGAAAATTGGGAAGCGGATTTTCTGAGTCGTCAGACATTACATCCGGGGGAGTGGGAACTCCATCCGGAAATCTTTGCCCACATTACTCAACTGTGGGGCATTCCAGACATGGATCTGATGGCCTCTCGTCAGAACTTCAAGGTTCCTTGCTACGGGTCCAGATCCAGGGATCCCAAGGCGACTCTAGTAGATGCACTAGTAGCACCTTGGACCTTCAAACTAGCTTATGTATTCCCGCCGTTTCCTCTCATCCCCAGGCTGGTAGCCAGGATCAATCAGGAGAGGGCATCGGTGATCTTGATAGCTCCTGCGTGGCCACGCAGGACTTGGTATGCAGACCTGGTGAATATGTCATCGGCTCCACCATGGAAGCTACCTTTGAGACGAGACCTTCTTGTTCAAGGTCCGTTCGAACATCCGAATCTGGTCTCACTCCAACTGACTGCTTGGAGATTGAACGCTTGATCTTATCAAAGCGAGGGTTCTCAGATTCTGTTATTGATACTCTTGTTCAGGCCAGAAAGCCTGTAACTAGAAAAATTTACCACAAAATATGGAAAAAATATATCTGTTGGTGTGAATCTAAAGGATTCCCTTGGGACAAGGTAAAAATTCCTAAGATTCTATCCTTTCTTCAAGAAGGATTGGAGAAAGGATTATCTGCAAGTTCATTGAAGGGACAGATTTCTGCCTTGTCTGTGTTACTTCACAAAAAGCTGGCAGCTGTGCCAGATGTTCAAGCCTTTGTTCAGGCTCTGGTTAGAATCAAGCCTGTTTACAAACCTTTGACTCCTCCTTGGAGTCTCAATTTAGTTCTTTCAGTTCTTCAGGGGGTTCCGTTTGAACCCTTACATTCCGTTGATATTAAGTTATTATCTTGGAAAGTTTTGTTTTTGGTTGCAATTTCTTCTGCTAGAAGAGTTTCAGAATTATCTGCTCTGCAGTGTTCTCCTCCTTATCTGGTGTTCCATGCAGATAAGGTGGTTTTACGTACTAAACCTGGTTTTCTTCCGAAAGTTGTTTCTAACAAAAACATTAACCAGGAGATAGTCGTGCCTTCTTTGTGTCCGAATCCAGTTTCAAAGAAGGAACGTTTGTTGCACAATTTGGATGTTGTTCGCGCTCTAAAATTCTATTTAGATGCTACAAAGGATTTTAGACAAACATCTTCCTTGTTTGTTGTTTATTCTGGTAAAAGGAGAGGTCAAAAAGCAACTTCTACCTCTCTCTCTTTTTGGATTAAAAGCATCATCAGATTGGCTTATGAGACTGCCGGACGGCAGCCTCCTGAAAGAATCACAGCTCATTCCACTAGGGCTGTGGCTTCCACATGGGCCTTCAAGAACGAGGCTTCTGTTGATCAGATATGTAAGGCAGCGACTTGGTCTTCACTGCACACTTTTACCAAATTTTACAAGTTTGATACTTTTGCTTCTTCTGAGGCTATTTTTGGGAGAAAGGTTTTGCAAGCCGTGGTGCCTTCCATTTAGGTGACCTGATTTGCTCCCTCCCTTCATCCGTGTCCTAAAGCTTTGGTATTGGTTCCCACAAGTAAGGATGACGCCGTGGACCGGACACACCTATGTTGGAGAAAACAGAATTTATGTTTACCTGATAAATTACTTTCTCCAACGGTGTGTCCGGTCCACGGCCCGCCCTGGTTTTTTAATCAGGTCTGATAATTTATTTTCTTTAACTACAGTCACCACGGTATCATATGATTTCTCCTATGCAAATATTCCTCCTTTACGTCGGTCGAATGACTGGGGAAGGCGGAGCCTAGGAGGGATCATGTGACCAGCTTTGCTGGGCTCTTTGCCATTTCCTGTTGGGGAAGAGAATATCCCACAAGTAAGGATGACGCCGTGGACCGGACACACCGTTGGAGAAAGTAATTTATCAGGTAAACATAAATTCTGTTTTTTTTTCTTTAGTGATTCAGAGAGAGCATGAAATTTTAAGCAATTTTCTAATGTACTCATTTTATCAAATTTTCTATGTTCTCTTGCTATAATTTAAAAAGCAGGAATGTAAAGCTTAGTAGCTGGACCATTTTAGGTTCAGCGCCCTGGATAGTGCTTGCTTATTGGTGGCTACATTTAGCCAACTTTAAATTCCTGCTTTTATTATAGCAACAGAACAAAAAAAATTGATAATACAAGTAAATTGAAAAGTTGCTTAAAATTGCATGTTCTATATGAATCTGAATAAAATTTGGTTTTAGTATCCCTTTTTAAATTAGGCTATTTTTGTCAATGTTAAAGTGAATGTAAATTTTTATGCTAAAGTGCCTGATTTTTAAAAATTAGATTAAAAACAGGGGCACTTTAATTCATCAAAATTTACATTTCACTCGTGTTGTGAAAAAAAACTTACCTTTTAGTCTTGACAGCAGCTCCAGCTTCTTCCTGGGTCTAAAATGAGGAATCCGGCTTCCTCCGATCACGGCATTGAATCAGACACTGATTCCCCCGGGGGGGGAAGCCGTGATTGGAGGATGACCTATCCATCATTTCTAACATCAGAAATGGCTTGCAACGACCGGAGGAAGCTGGAGCTGCTGTCAAGATTAAAAGGTAAGGTTTTTTTTCACAACAGGAGTGAAATGTAAATTTTGATGAGTTAAAGTGCCCCTGTTTTTAATCAAATTTTTAAAAACCAGGGACTTGGCATCAAAAGTTACATTCACTTTAAGAGATAAGGACATAACTCCAAAAATTCTCAACCTATTTACTTCACATTTTTATTTTTGTAACCCATGAAACTCCCAAATTTCAAAGCAATTTGTTTATCCAATTCAAATTTACAAGCACAGGAAAAACCAAATGTAACACTGAACAGGACAACAAACAAAATCTTAGTTGCCCTACATTTGTTTTATATCTTTGTGCATGAATCACGTCTGCGCATCATTAAAAACGTATGTATTTGCAATGTTATCCCACAGTACCGATACAACGAAGAATCATGTGGCACTCTCTCTTCTCCCTGAGGAGACTGGCAAACCAGATGTTATTCCAGAGTCTGCCAAACTTAATATGAAGAATAAAACAGACGAGAAAAAGCGAAAAAGAACACACTCTGAAAGCAAGACTCAGGTACCACTACTCAGTTGCCCACTGAATGCATGCATAGCTGAGCGAAAGAAATGGTTGTGCAGCCTAAGCTTCTTATGTGGCCCTCCAGTTGATTTTATCTGACTTTCTTCTTCCCACACTATTTACTGGTCTTCCCGTAACCAACACATACAGCCACATTTTTTAAATCACGGACATACAGAGTTCCTACTTTGTATTGGAAGTCTGCTGCCCATATTTTAAAATTTCAAGCTTTCTTGTGCAGGACTGCAGTTCACTGTATATACGTATATGATTCTGCCACATGAGTCTGATGGCTGCCACATGATACAGGGGACAGGGTAATGAAAGGAAACTTTATTCTTGAATAAAGCTGATTCTTTTGGAGCTCTGCAAGTTTGTAGTTTTACATGGTTTCCTGCTATCTCTTCTGAATATCTCTGATCCTACTTGGTTTCATCTATGCAAGTATCCCTAAAGGGACAAAATACTCAAATGTTGATGCCCTTGAAAGTGATGCAGTATAGCTGTAAAAAACAGACTATAAAATATCATCTGAACATCTCTGTGTAAAATTGGAAGATATTTGCCTAAAAATTTCATAAGTATTCACCACCCACTGTAAAGAGACTTCCAAGGGAGTGTGCATCTGCCATGTGCAGGCACAGTCATGTTATTTTCCCATTCAGTTTAAGGAAGTTTACTGTTAAATCTCTTGATCACAGCAAAGCAATGCAGGACCTCCACACTGCTGATGCTGATTTGCTATTGTGTTTTGTTGTTTGTTTGTTTTTTACTTGCAGTTTTGCAGCAGCTTTAACTGTTCACAGAGCACATATTCTAGTGAGATGAAGAGATTTTGAGGTAAAATAACTTCTCTTTCTCTTGTAAGATGTATCGAGTCCACAGATTCATCCTTACTTGTGGGATATTCTCCTCCCCTACAGGAAGTGGCAAAGAGAGCACCCACAGCAGAGCTGCCTATATAGCTCCCCCCCTTAGCTCCACCCCCAGTCATTCTCTTTGCCTACTCTAAGTAACTAGGAAGTGCAGAGCGAGTGTGGTGACAAAAATGTTAGTTTTTTATTTCTCAAGCAAAAGTTTATTTTAAATGGTGCCGGTGTGTACTATTTACTCTTTGGCAGAAAAAGAGATGAAGATTTCTGCAAGGAGGATTATGATCTTAGCACTTTGTAACTAAGATCCACTGCTGTTCTCACAAGGGCTGAAGAGTACAGGAAAACTTCAGTTGGGGGAACGGTTTGCATGCTAAGCTGCATATGAGGTATGTTCAGTCGATGTTTTTCTAGACAGACTGTGTTTATTCTAGAAAAGGCTGGCAATATCCCCTTGGGGAAAGGGTAAGCTGTATTCAGACACTTGGATAGGAATTTCAGCTTACTTGAAGGGCTCATTTGTTACTTGTGACACTGTTAGAAAAAAAGGTTTTTTTTGTTTGTTCAGTAAATGTTGCAATTATAACTTTTTTGAAGGGACATTTTTGAATATGAGGCCTATTACAGTGTTTTCATTGTGGCTTGTGTTAGGGTTTTTTAACCCACATGGTTAATCAAGAGACACTCAGGTGTTTTTCTAATAGGCCTCAGAAAAACGAGTGAGGTGGGAGGGGCCTATTTTCGCGCCTCAGTTGCGCAGTTTCTTTTCCTTAGAGACATCCAACTGCTTCTCCAGTGGTTCCTGCTGTGTTTGAGGGCTCTAAAGGAGGTTTTTTCCCCACAAATCGTTCTGAAGGGTAGGTAGGCGCCACAGCAGAGCTGTGGCAAGGTGCTGAAAGTCTTTTTTGCCGGTTTTGACATTTTTTCAATCCGGCTTTACCATTAAGGGGTTAATTGTTTATTTGCATAGTTGTGCAAAGTTACTAAGGCTGTAAGATACTACTGTAAAAATGTCGTTGTTTACTGCTTTTTTACACTGTTTTGCAGAACTTGTGCAGCTTTTTTTCTCTTAAAGGCACAGTACCGTTTTATTTCTAAGTGTTATTTACTTTGATTACAGTGTTTTCCAAGCTTGCTTGTTACATTATTAGCCTGTTTAACATGTCTGATACCAAGGAAAATCCTTGTTCAATATGTTTGGAAGCCATTGTGGAACCCCCTCTTAGAATGTGTCCCAAATGTACTGATATGTCTAAATTATAAAGAACATATATTAGCACTTAAAAATAGAGCAATAGATGATTCTTAGTCAGAAGTAAATGAGGGTTTAGCATCTAGCTCTCCCCAAGTGTCACAGCCAGTAACGCCCGCACAAGTGACGCCAAGTACCTCTAGTGCGTCACATTCATTTACTTTACAAGACATGGCCACAGTTATGAATACAACCCTCACTGAGGTTTTATCCAAACTGCCTGGTTTACAAGGAAAGCGGGACAGCTCTGGGTTAAGGAAAAATGCTGAGCCGTCTCACGCCTTAGTAGCCGTTTCTGATATGCCCTCACAATGCTCTGAGGTAGGGGTGAGGGATTTGTTATCTGAGGGAGAAATTTCTGATTCAGGAAAGACGCTTCCTCAGACAGATTCTGATATGACGGCCTTTAAATTTAAGCTTGAACACCTCCGCTTAGGGAGGTATTAGCAACTCTAGATGATTGTGACCCTATAGTGGTCCCAGAGAAATTGTGTAAAATGGATAGATACTTAGAGGTTCCTGTTTACACTGATGTTTTTCTAGTCCCTAAGAGGATTGTGAATATTATTGCTAAGGAGTGGGATAGACCAGGTATTCCGTTCACTCCCCCTCCTGTTTTTAAGAAAATGTTTCCCATATCTGATACCATAAGGGACTCATGGCAGACAGTTCCTAAGGTGGAGGGAGCTATTTCTACTCTGTCTAAGCGTACAACTATACCTATCGAGGACAGTTGTGCTTTCAAAGATCCTATGGATAAAAAATCAGAGGGTCTCCTGAAGAAAATTTTTGTTCATCAAGGTTTTTCTCTCCAACCTATTGCGTGCATTGTTCCTGTAACGACTGCAGCTGCTTTCTGGTTTGAGGCTCTAGAAGAGGCTCTTCAAATGGAGACTCCATTAGTGGAAATTATGGACAGAATTAAGGCACTTAAGTTGGCTAATTCTTTTATTACAGATGCCGCTTTTCAACTGGCTAAATTAGCGGCAAAGAATTCAGGTTTTGCCATTTTAGCACGCAGGGCGTTATGGCTTAAGTCCTGGTCTGCTGATGTGTCATCTAAATCTAAACTTTTGAACATTCCTTTCAAAGGTAAGACCCTATTCGGGCCTGAACTGAAGGAGATTATTTCAGACATCACTGGAGGGAAAGGTCATGCCCTCCCTTAGGATAGATCAAATAAGATGAGGGCCAAACAAAATAATTTTCCTTCCTTTCGGAACTTTAAGAGTGGTCCCGCTTCAGCTTCCTCTGCTTCAAAGCAAGAGGGGAATTTTGCCCAATCCAAGTCAGTCTGGAGACCTAACCAGGCTTGGAACAAGGGTAAACAGGCCAAGAAGCCTGCAGCTGCCTCTAAGACAGCATGAAGGGGTAGCCCCCGATCCGGGACCGGATCTAGTAGGGGGCAGACTCTCTCTCTCTCTTCGCTCAGGCTTGGGCGAGAGATGTTCAGGATCCCTGGGCTTTAGAAATTGTGTCCCAGGGATATCTTCTGGAATTCAAGCGCTCCCTTCCAAGGGGGAGATTTCACATTTCTCCTTTGTCTGTAAACCAGACAAAGAGAGAGGCGTTCTTACGCTGTGTAGAAGACCTACATACCATGGGGGTGATTCGTCAAAAAGAGGGAACTTTCAGACCAATCTTGGATCTCAAAATTCTAAACAAATTCCTCAAAGTTCCATCATTCAAGATGGAGACTATTCGGACTATTATACTTCTGATCCAGGAGGGTCAATATATGACTACCATGGACTTAAAGGATGCGTATCTACACATCCCTATTCACAGAGATCATCATCAATTCCTCAGATTCACCGTTCTAAACAGGCATTACCAGTTTGTGGCCCTTCCTTTCGGGTTGGCCACGGCTCCCAGAATTTTCACAAAGGTGCTAGGGTCCCTTCTGGCGGTTCTACGACCACGAGGCATAGCAGTGGCGCCTTATCTAGACAACATCTTAATTCAGGCGTCGACTTTCCAGCTAGCCAAGTCTCACACAGACATCGTGTTTGCTTTTCTGACATCTCACTGGTGGAAGGTGAACAAAAAAAGAGTTCTCTCTTCCCTCTTACAAGAGTTTCCTTCCTAGGAACTCTGATAGACTCGGTAGAAATTAAAATATTTCTGCCGAGCTCTTAATTCCATTCCTCGGCCATCAGTGGCTCAGTGTATGGAGGTAATCGGACTCATGGTAGCGGCAATGGACATAGTTCCTTTTGCCCGTCTACACCTCAACCACTGCAACTATGCATGCTCAAACAGTGGAATGGGGATTATGCAGACGTATCTCCTCAACTGCATCTGGACCAGGAGACCAGAGATTCTCTTCTCTCGTGGTTGTCTCAGGACCACCTGTCTCAGGGAATGTGCTTCCGCAGGTCAGAGTGGCTCATTGTAACGACAGATGCCAGCCTGCTAGGCTGGGGTGCAGTCTGGAACTCCCTGAAAGCACAGGGCTTATGGTCTCGGGAGGAAGCTCTTCTCCTGATAAACATTTTAGAACTGAGAGCGATTTTCAATGCGCTTCAGGCGTGGCCTCAGCTTGCTGCGGCCAAATTCATCAGGTTTCAGTCGGACAACATCACGACTGTAGCTTATATCAATCAGGGAGGAACAAGGAGTTCTCTAGCGATGATGGAGGTAACCATCATGGAGGTAAATAATCCGGTGGGCAGAGGATCACTCTTGCCATCTCTCAGCAATCCACATCCCAGGAGTAGAGAACTGGGAGGTGGATTTTCTAAGTCGTCAGACTCTTCATCCGGGGGAGTGGGAACTCCATCCGGAGGTATTCGCCCAGCTGATTCAGCTATGGGGCACACCAGAATTGGATCTGATGGCTTCTCGTCAGAATGCCAAATTCCTCGTTGCTTCTGTAATTCTGATAGCTCCTGCGTAGCCACGCAGGACTTGGTATGCAGACCTAGTGGACATGTCCTCGGTTCCACTATGGACTCTGCCAATGAGGCGGGACCTTCTAATTCAAGGCCCGTTCACGCATCCAAATCTAATTTCTCTGCGTCTGACTGCTTGGAGATTGAACGCATGATTTTATTAAAGCGTGGTTTCTCTGAATCGGTCATTGATACCCTGATTCAGGCTAGAAAGCCTGGTACCAGGAAGATTTATCATACGATTTGGCGCAAATATCTTTATTGGTGTGAATCCAAAGGTTACTTGTGGAGTAAGATTAGGATTCCTAGAATATTGTCTTTTCTCCAAGAAGGTTTGGAGAAGGCATTATCTGCTAGTTCTCTTAAAGGTCAAATATCTGCTTTGTCTATTCTACTTCACAAACGTCTGGCAGATGTCCCAGACGTTAAAGCATTTAGTCAGGCTTTGGTCAGAATCAAGCCTGTATTTAAACTTGTTGCTCCGCCATGGAGCCTAAACTTGGTTCTTAAAGTTCTTCAAGGGGTTCCGTTTGAACCTATGCATTCCATAGATATTAAGCTTCTATCTTGGAAAGTTTTGTTTTTAGTAGCTATCTCTTCGGCTCGAAGAGTTTCTGAGCTATCTGCTTTACAATGGGATTCCCCTTAACATGTTTTCCATGCAGATAAGGTGATTTTACGTACCAAACCTGGGTTTCTTCCTAAGGTTGTTTCTAATAAGAATGTCAATCAAGAGATTGTGGTTCCTTCTTTGTGTCCTAATCCTTCATCTAATGCCCCATCATATATACTTTTGTTCTAGATTATTGATTATACTGCATCTTGAGCGCCCCCTTCAGTGATTAGGTTTTTACAGTATAGTTATCTAAGAAGGAATGTCTGTTACACAATCTTGATGTGGTTCGTGCTTTAAAATTCTACTTACAAGCAACTAAAGATTTCCGTCAAACATCTTCTTTGTTGTTTATTCTGGTAAACGGAGAGGTCAAAGGGCTACGGCTACCTCTTTCCTTTTGGCTGAAAAGCATCATCCGTTTGGCCTATGAGACTGCTGGATGGCAGCCTCCTGAAAGGATTACTGCTCATTCTACTAGAGCTGTGGCTTCCACATGGGCTTTTAAAAATGAGGCTTCTGTTGAACAGATTTGTAAGGCGGCGACTTGGTCTTTGCTTCATACTTTTTCCAAATTTTACAAATTCGATTCTTTTGCTTCTTCGGAGGCAAATTTTGGGAGAAAAGAAAGGTTCTACAAGCAGTGGTGCCTTCCGTTTAAAGTCCCTGTCTTGTCCCTCCCTTCATCCGTGTCCTAAAGCTTTGGTATTGGTATCCCACAAGTAAGGATGAATCCGTGGACTCGATACATCTTACAAGAGAAAACATAATTTATGCTTACCTGATAAATTTATTTCTCTTGTGATGTATCGAGTCCACGGCCTGCACTGTTTTTTAAGACAGGCATATATATTTTTATTTTTAAACTTTCAATCGCCACTGCACCATATGGTTTCTCCTTTTTCTTCCTAGCCTTCGGTCGAATGACTGGGGGGTGGAGCTAAGGGGGGGGCTATATAGGCAGCTCTGCTGTGGGTGCTCTCTTTGCCACTTCCTGTAGGGGAGGAGAATATCCCACAAGTAAGGATGAATCCGTGGACTTGATACATCACAAGAGAAATAAATTTATCAGGTAAGCATAAATTATGTTTTTTACATAGATGTTCAGGTGATATTTTCATGTCAGCTTTTTACAGTTATGCTGCCTCGCTGTCAAGTGATTTAGCATATGAGTATTATATCCCTTTAAGTAAATCCTGCCTCCAGAGCCAAGGTTATTCCCTATTCTACATTGTACCAGGAGGTGTCTGTCCCCTCCCTACAAGGGAATACATCACTCCTTAGTCTGGCAGTGCAGTAAGCAGAGTCCAATATCAGATTGTTTGTTTTTCCTTCAGGGATCATTTTTATTTTCTTTCCAACTGCACAGCTCCTGGCTGTTTACAGAGGATTGCAGACTCCTCTTGCAACCAATAGAGGGCTCTCTAGTATCTAGTATCTTATTTAGACCTTTATATCCATTTGCAGGCGATAACCAAAAAGAAGAAGAAATCCCAAGTGACAAAGGAAGATGACGACAGTGGAGTGGATATATGTGGTCGAGATGAAGAAGATGATAAAGTTGTGATAAAACAAAAGGTAACTTGTTAGACTGTATTTATTACTTGTTAGGACAGATGGGTCCGTTTTCATTTTATAAATCTGTATCTATGGGTTTACGTTCTGGGAGACTTAATCCTGAAATAAACAAATCTAGCTTATTTGAGGTTGTTGTTGGTTTTTCCTTATTTTGCTATTTTTTATATAAAAATTAAGCTGTTTATAGATGTATGTATGCAGAGAGTTTTATTTAATTGTAATTTATAGTGTGCATAAAATATTACTGACCGCTCAGACACTGTTTAAATGGGCTGAAACTGCAAAAAGAAAATGATCAGATTTTGTATTGCAGTGTTGATTGCATATAACTATGTGCTTAACCCCTGCAAACAGGGCTAGATTTACAGCCCAGGTGCCTGTAGGCACCAAATCGTAAATACTCTCTGCTGTACCGGCGATCTTAACTAAGATAGCCTCTGGCATTGAAATAAACAGCACCACGAATTTGTGGCAGCCATCTTTGTTAAGGCCGCCACAAGCATTGCTCATACGTGTGGGAAGCCATATTCCGCACATGTGCAATGCTTGCTGCAACGTGTTGCAATTTCACTGCCGGCAGCCATTTTTAGTGCAGGTCACCGGCTGACTATAATAGGCAGAGGCAGGCGCCCCTTTATGCAGGGCGCCTGTAGGGACATACTTACTCTGCCTTATTATAAATTTGTCCCTGGATTTTAAGTCAGCTCCATAGTAGCAATACACTACTGGGAGCTAGCAGACAAATCTGGTAAGTCAATGACAAGAGCCATACGTGTGCAGCAACCATTTACCAGCTAGCTTCCACTACTGAATTGCTTCAGCATACCTGTGTATGCTTTTCCACAAAGTATACGAAGAGAACAAAGCTATTTTTTATAATAGAAGTAATTTAAAAAGTCTGATACATCTGCATGCTCTATCTGAACAATGAAAGATTTTGATTTTCATGTCCCTTAAATGTCTTTTAAAGGGACATGAAACCCACATTTATTTTCTATTATGATTCAGATAGAAATACAATTTAAAAAGAATTCCAGTTTACTTCTATTATCAAATTTGCTTTGTTCTCATGTTATTCTTTAATGAAGAGATATCTAAATAGGTAGCGTGCACGTCTGAAGCACTACATGACAGGAAATAGTGCTGCCATCTAGTGCTCTTGCTAATGTATAACATTGTTGTAAAGCTGCTGCCATATGCTGCAGACACGTGCACACTCCTGAAGTTACCTTCCTGCTTTTCAACAAAGGATAACAAGAAAATGACAAACATTAGATAATAGAAGTAAATTGGAAAGCTGTTTAAAAGTGTTTGTTCTATCTGGATCATAAAAATTTGAGTTTTATGTCCCTTTATTTTTTTTAGGAGAAAGAACCTAACGCTGTTGTCTCAAGGCTAAAAGTTTCATCTGGATTTTCTTGGGATGTTGATTTAAATACCCTGAAAACGGCTTTAACTAAAAAAGAGGACCGCTCAGATAGTGACGATGACGAGGAGGAGGATGAACAGCCAAAGGTACTGGTTCTGCTTTTATTTGTGTACTTAGTCATGCATGTTTCTTATAGATATATTTATCGTTCATTCCTCTACGAATTTCATTTTTGTAAGAAACAAAATATTATGTAGGCATTGACTCCTTTAATTTTATTTTTTTTAGAAAAAGAAATCAAAAAAAGAAAAGGAAATGGAAAAGATAACGGCTGAAAAGGAGATTTCGAAAATAGAAGCAACTCTTATGGATCCAAATCGGCAACCACAGTCGGCAGACGATTTTGACAAGCTGGTCCTCAGTTCCCCTAACAGCTCCATTCTGTGGCTTCAATACATGGCATTTCACCTTCATGCCACAGAGATAGAGAAGGCCCGAGCTGTGGCAGAGAGAGCTCTCAAAACCATTTCTTTCCGGTAAACTTATTTTTTTTTAAATGCTTCTCAAAGACAAAAAACCACCATCAAATAGTATGAGCAGAATCCATTCCAGTGCAGGTTTTCATTCTGTGATCTTTTTGCTTTAGGGAAGAGCAGGAGAAACTGAATGTGTGGGTCGCCTTACTTAATTTGGAGAACATGTACGGAACAGAAGACACTCTGCTAAAAGTCTTTGAAAGGGCAGTTCAATATAATGAGCCCATCAAGGTGTTTCATCAGCTGGCTGATATATACATCAAGTCTGAAAAGTTCAAGGTAATTAGGTTTAGAATCATCTGTAGGCATTTCTACTAGTTATTCTCATTTACATTGACAAGACAGCATAAGGAGTTACAGCTCTTACATAAGGTGGAAAAACTCTTAAAAGGCCCTTACAGTGTTAAAATGACTTGCATTAATCCATTATAGCTCGTGTTTAACCCTCTTAAAGGCATAGAAAAATGCATAATTTTCTTTCATGATCTGGATACAACATACAATTTTAAACAACTTTCCAATTTACTTCTATTATCAAATTTGCTTCATTATCTTGTTATCCTTTGCTGAAGGAGCAACATTGCATTACTGGCAGCAGCTATCTGAACACATCGGGTTAGCAAATCACAAGAGATTAATGTATGCAGGCACCAATCAGCAGTCAGCTCCTACTAGTGTAGGGTATGAACATATTCTTTTTCAACAAGGGATACCAAGAGAACGCAGCACATTTGAAAATAGAAGTAAATTTAAAAGTCTCTTAAACCTACATGTTCTGAATCCTGCAAGTTTAATTTTGACTTTCCTAACTTAGTCTCGCTTGGGACCTGCATATCTGCTGGTTCTGAGCAGAAGCTGCTGTTGTCCCAGCTGTGCGACTAGCGTTGCTGATTGACTCAGTGTTAGTCCGAGGGATTAACCCCCTTGGGGGGAGTTGTGATTAACCCCTTTGTGGGGGTTAAACAAATAGCATTACAGTGTCGCTAGTAGAGCATTCATTTTAACACTATAATGGCCCTTTAATTCTGTAACGTCTTTATGGACCGACACACTGTACTCTATTATATATATATATATATATATATATATATATATATATATATATATATATATATATATATATATATATATATATATATATATATATATATATATATATATATATATATATATATATATAAATAAAATATGCAAAACCTACACATGGCTGGAAATTTTCTCTAGTGTTCTATAGCTAAGAAATTTTAGTTGACATCTAAGATATTAGGCTCTTTTCTAACAGACTTATTAGTCCTAGACTAGTGGAAATTTGCAGTATGTTTTACTATTCAAACCGTATTAAATTGCCTAACAATATACCGGGTTAATACCCATTTATATACTACATATTTTAGCCTTATAGTCAGTAATATACATATGACAATTTGTGAGTTATGAATTTAAATAAATGAAAAATAGACGCAGTCATAAACATCAAAGCAGAATTCAATCTCTGTAAATTATGAAATAGAATGTGTTTAGAAAATTGTATTTATTCGAAGGATGTAACAAATTACATTATGTGCAGTGTTGTACTTGTCAATTTGTCATAGCTATGGATGAGTGAAGAGCAGAATTTTGACATTTTGAATAAAGAGCAATTGTTCTCTCACATCCTTTTTTTGTTATTTTTAAAAAAAAAGTTGACATTCAACTATTACATTTGGATATTGATTCCCATAGACCTAGACTGAAGTGTTTGAGAATCAACTTTTGAATGTAAGTAAAAGTTTTATCTAAACATTCCGACTGTCTTGTGTATGCAGCAAGCAGAGGACCTGTACAAAACAATGGTAAAACGCTTTCGCCAGGAGAAGTCTGTGTGGTTAAAGTATGCTACGTTCCTTCTACGACAAGGCCAGCCAGAAGCTACTCACAGATTGCTTCAGCATGCCCTGAAATGTCTTCCTGATAAAGAACGTGAGTATTAAAGCTTAACCTCATCATTAAAGGAAAAAACAGAAGATTTGCATACTACACATTTGTATATAGCAAGTGACGTGCATGCTTTTTTATCCAGAGCAGGAACTCATTTCCAAACTTTCTTTCTGGATGACACATCTATTTTTTTTTTTTTTAACTGCACAATAAAACTACAGAACCAAATCAGTTAGTATGCGCTAGTCTGTGCTTGAAACCCTTTATCTCCCACTTTTATCATTGATTGCTCATGTGATGTAGATAATTCATAACCGTTAGATTAATTGTAAGCCAAACAGGATACTATACATGGGAGTCCCCTCCTACTTATTATTTCTTGATGTATCTCTCTGATCCTTCTCTGTCCATTCATGTGAACTACTGTACAATGTATCTACTATCCCTCTTTATTTGTATTTGTTGTATTTGTTTGTGTTTAATCCACCGATGGCACAAAGCTTTCACTCATAGACTTCCTGGGCCAGTGTGTCTTTGAGATAAGTATTTGACAACTGTCACTTCCTTTCCTAGAGGAGAGGAGCCTATCGTAGGATCCTCTATAAGTAGTGTGCAGCCTTCTTTCACATGCCTTCCTTGCCTTTCTCAGTTTGTAGCTTAATATTAACTTAAGGTCATGAGGTATCTTCTTGGGCATTTAATGGTACATTCAAGGTTTCTGTTTTTAGGCTTAAAGGACAATTATTGCATAATAAAAACACAAAGCAGTTGCCACGTAGTCTGTATTTCTCCAACATAGGTGTGTCCGGTCCACGGCGTCATCCTTACTTGTGGGATATTCTCTTCCCCAACAGGAAATGGCAAAGAGCCCAGCAAAGCTGGTCACATGATCCCTCCTAGGCTCCGCCTACCCCAGTCATTCTCTTTGCCGTTGTACAGGCAACATCTCCACGGAGATGGCTTAGAGTTTTTTAGTGTTTAACTGTAGTTTTTATTATTCAATCAAGAGTTTATTTTAAAATAGTGCTGGTATGTACTATTTACTCAGAAACAGAAAAGAGATGAAGATTTCTGTTTGTATGAGGAAAATGATTTTAGCAACCGTTACTAAAATCCATGGCTGTTCCACACAGGACTGTTGAGAGCAATTAACTTCAGTTGGGGGAACAGTGAGCAGTCTCTTGCTGCTTGAGGTATGACACATTCTAACAAGACGATGTAATGCTGGAAGCTGTCATTTTCCCTATGGGATCCGGTAAGCCATGTTTATTAAGATAGTAAATAAGGGCTTCACAAGGGCTTATTAAGACTGTAGACTTTTTCTGGGCTAAATCGATTCATTATTAACACATATTTAGCCTTGAGGAATCATTTAATCTGGGTATTTTGATAAGATTATATCGGCAGGCACTGTTTTAGACTCCTTATTCTTTAGGGGCTTTCCCAAATCATAGGCAGAGCCTCATTTTCGCGCCGGTGTTGCGCACTTGTTTTTGAGAGGCATGACATGCAGTCGCATGTGTGAGGAGCTCTGATACCTAGAAAAGACTTTCTGAAGGCGTCATTTGGTATCGTATTCCCCTTTGGGCTTGGTTGGGTCTCAGCAAAGCAGATACCAGGGACTGTAAAGGGGTTAAAGTTAAAAACGGCTCCGGTTCCGTTATTTTAAGGGTTAAAGCTTCCAAATTTGGTGTGCAATACTTTTAAGGCTTTAAGACACTGTGGTGAAATTTTGGTGAATTTTGAACAATTCCTTCATATTTTTTCGCAATTGCAGTAATAAAGTGTGTTCAGTTTAAAATTTAAAGTGACAGTAACGGTTTTATTTTAAAACGTTTTTTGTACTTTGTTATCAAGTTTATGCCTGTTTAACATGTCTGAACTACCAGATAGACTGTGTTCTGAATGTGGGGAAGCCAGAGTTCCTTCTCATTTAAATAAATGTGATTTATGTGACAATGACAATGATGCCCAAGATGATTCCTCAAGTGAGGGGAGTAAGCGTGGTACTGCATCATTCCCTCCTTCGTCTACACGAGTCTTGCCCACTCAGGAGGCCCCTAGTACATCTAGCGCGCCAATACTCCTTACTATGCAACAATTAACGGCTGTAATGGATAATTCTGTCAAAAACATTTTAGCCAAAATGAACACTTATCAGCGTAAGCGCGACTGCTCTGTTTTAGATACTGAAGAGCATGACGACGCTGATAATAATGGTTCTGAAGGGCCCCTAAACCAGTCTGATGGGGCCAGGGAGGTTTTGTCTGAGGGAGAAATTACTGATTCAGGGAACATTTCTCAACAAGCTGAACCTGATGTGATTACGTTTAAATTTAAGTTGGAACATCTCCGCATTCTGCTTAAGGAGGTATTATCCACTCTGGATGATTGTGACAAGTTGGTCATCCCAGAGAAACTATGTAAAATGGACAAGTTCCTAGAGGTCCCGGGGCTCCCAGAAGCTTTTCCTATACCCAAGCGGGTGGCGGACATTGTAAATAAAGAATGGGAAAGGCCCGGTATTCCTTTCGTCCCTCCCCCCATATTTAAAAAATTGTTTCCTATGGTCGACCCCAGAAAGGACTTATGGCAGACAGTCCCCAAGGTCGAGGGAGCGGTTTCCACCTTAAACAAACGCACCACTATACCCATAGAAGATAGTTGTGCTTTCAAAGATCCTATGGATAAAAAATTAGAAGGTTTACTTAAAAAGATGTTTGTTCAGCAGGGTTACCTTCTACAACCAATTTCATGCATTGTCCCTGTCGCTACAGCCGCGTGTTTCTGGTTCGATGAGCTGGTAAAGGCGGTCGATAGTGATTCTCCTCCTTATGAGGAGATTATGGACAGAATCAATGCTCTCAAATTGGCTAATTCTTTCACCTTAGACGCCACTTTGCAATTGGCTAGGTTAGCGGCTAAGAATTCTGGGTTTGCTATTGTGGCGCGCAGAGCGCTTTGGTTGAAATCTTGGTCAGCTGATGCGTCTTCCAAGAACAAGCTACTTAACATTCCTTTCAAGGGGAAAACGCTGTTTGGCCCTGACTTGAAAGAGATTATCTCTGATATCACTGGGGGTAAGGGCCACGCCCTTCCTCAGGATCGGCCTTTCAAGGCCAAAAATAAACCTAATTTTCGTCCCTTTCGTAGAAACGGACCAGCCCAAAGTGCTACGTCCTCTAAGCAAGAGGGTAATACTTCTCAAGCCAAGCCAGCTTGGAGACCAATGCAAGGCTGGAACAAGGGAAAGCAGGCCAAGAAACCTGCCACTGCTACCAAGACAGCATGAAATGTTGGCCCCCGATCCGGGACCGGATCTGGTGGGGGGCAGACTCTCTCTCTTCGCTCAGGCTTGGGCAAGAGATGTTCTGGATCCTTGGGCGCTAGAAATAGTCTCCCAAGGTTATTTTCTGGAGTTCAAGGGGCTTCCCCCAAGGGGGAGGTTCCACAGGTCTCAGTTGTCTTCAGACCACATAAAAAGACAGGCATTCTTACATTGTGTAGAAGACCTGTTAAAAATGGGAGTGATTCATCCTGTTCCATTAGGAGAACAAGGGATGGGGTTCTACTCCAATCTGTTCATAGTTCCCAAAAAAGAGGGAACGTTCAGACCAATCTTAGATCTCAAGATCTTGAACAAGTTTCTCAAGGTTCCATCGTTCAAGATGGAAACCATTCGAACAATTCTTCCTTCCATCCAGGAAGGTCAATTCATGACCACGGTGGATTTAAAGGATGCGTATCTACATATTCCTATCCACAAGGAACATCATCGGTTCCTAAGGTTCGCATTCCTGGACAAGCATTACCAGTTCGTGGCGCTTCCTTTCGGATTAGCCACTGCTCCAAGGATTTTCACAAAGGTACTAGGGTCCCTTCTAGCTGTGCTAAGACCAAGGGGCATTGCCGTAGTACCTTACTTGGACGACATTCTGATTCAAGCGTCGTCCCTTCCTCAAGCAAAGGCTCACACGGACATTGTCCTGGCCTTTCTCAGATCTCACGGATGGAAAGTGAACGTGGAAAAGAGTTCTCTATCTCCGTCAACAAGGGTTCCCTTCTTGGGAACAATAATAGACTCCTTAGAAATGAGGATTTTTCTGACAGAAGCCAGAAAAACAAAACTTCTAGACTCTTGTCGGATACTTCATTCCGTTCCTCTTCCTTCCATAGCGCAGTGCATGGAAGTGATAGGTTTGATGGTAGCGGCAATGGACATAGTTCCTTTTGCGCGCATTCATCTAAGACCATTACAACTGTGCATGCTCAGTCGGTGGAATGGGGACTATACAGATTTGTCTCCGAAGATACAAGTAAATCAGAGGACCAGAGACTCACTCCGTTGGTGGCTGTCCCTGGACAACCTGTCACAAGGGATGACCTTCCGCAGACCAGAGTGGGTCATTGTCACGACCGACGCCAGTCTGATGGGCTGGGGCGCGGTCTGGGGATCCCTGAAAGCTCAGGGTCTTTGGTCTCGGGAAGAATCTCTTCTACCGATAAATATTCTGGAACTGAGAGCGATATTCAATGCTCTCAAAGCTTGGCCTCAGCTAGCGAGGGCCAAGTTCATACGGTTTCAATCAGACAACATGACAACTGTTGCGTACATCAACCATCAGGGGGGAACAAGGAGTTCCCTAGCGATGGAAGAAGTGACCAAAATCATTCTATGGGCGGAGTCTCACTCCTGCCACCTGTCTGCTATCCACATCCCAGGAGTGGAAAATTGGGAAGCGGATTTTCTGAGTCGTCAGACATTGCATCCGGGGGAGTGGGAACTCCATCCGGAAATCTTTGCCCAAGTCACTCAACTGTGGGGCATTCCAGACATGGATCTGATGGCCTCTCGTCAGAACTTCAAAGTTCCTTGCTACGGGTCCAGATCCAGGGATCCCAAGGCGGCTCTAGTGGATGCACTAGTAGCACCTTGGACCTTCAAACTAGCTTATGTGTTCCCGCCGTTTCCTCTCATCCCCAGGCTGGTAGCCAGGATCAATCAGGAGAGGGCGTCGGTGATCTTGATAGCTCCTGCGTGGCCACGCAGGACTTGGTATGCAGATCTGGTGAATATGTCATCGGCTCCACCATGGAAGCTACCTTTGAGACGAGACCTTCTTGTTCAGGGTCCGTTCGAACATCCGAATCTGGTCTCACTCCAGCTGACTGCTTGGAGATTGAACGCTTGATCTTATCGAAGCGAGGGTTCTCAGATTCTGTTATCGATACTCTTGTTCAGGCCAGAAAGCCTGTAACTAGAAAGATTTACCACAAAATTTGGAAAAAATATATCTGTTGGTGTGAATCTATAGGATTCCCTTGGGACAAGGTTAAGATTCCTAAGATTCTATCCTTCCTTCAAGAAGGATTGGAAAAAGGATTATCTGCAAGTTCCCTGAAGGGACAGATTTCTGCCTTGTCTGTGTTACTTCACAAAAAGCTGGCAGCTGTGCCAGATGTTCAAGCCTTTGTTCAGGCTCTGGTCAGGATCAAGCCTGTTTACAAACCTTTGACTCCTCCTTGGAGTCTCAACTTAGTTCTTTCAGTTCTTCAGGGGGTTCCGTTTGAACCCTTACATTCCGTTGATATTAAGTTATTATCTTGGAAAGTTTTGTTTTTGGTTGCAATTTCTTCTGCTCGAAGAGTTTCAGAATTATCTGCTCTGCAGTGTTCTCCTCCTTATCTGGTGTTCCATGCAGATAAGGTGGTTTTACGTACTAAACCTGGTTTTCTTCCAAAAGTTGTTTCTAACAAAAACATTAACCAGGAGATTATCGTACCTTCTCTGTGTCCGAAACCAGTTTCGAAGAAGGAACGTTTGTTGCACAATTTGGATGTTGTTCGCGCTCTAAAATTCTATTTAGATGCTACAAAGGATTTTAGACAAACATCTTCCTTGTTTGTTGTTTATTCCGGTAAAAGGAGAGGTCAAAAAAGCAACTTCTACCTCTCTCTCTTTTTGGATTAAAAGCATCATCAGATTGGCTTACGAGACTGCCGGACGGCAGCCTCCCGAAAGAATCACAGCTCATTCCACTAGGGCTGTGGCTTCCACATGGGCCTTCAAGAACGAGGCTTCTGTTGATCAGATATGTAGGGCAGCGACTTGGTCTTCACTGCACACTTTTACCAAATTTTACAAGTTTGATACTTTTGCTTCTTCTGAGGCTATTTTTGGGAGAAAGGTTTTGCAAGCCGTGGTGCCTTCCATTTAGGTGACCTGATTTGCTCCCTCCCTTCATCCGTGTCCTAAAGCTTTGGTATTGGTTCCCACAAGTAAGGATGACGCCGTGGACCGGACACACCTATGTTGGAGAAAACAGAATTTATGTTTACCTGATAAATTACTTTCTCCAACGGTGTGTCCGGTCCACGGCCCGCCCTGGTTTTTTAATCAGGTCTGATATTTTATTTTCTTTAACTACAGTCACCACGGTATCATATGGTTTCTCCTATGCAAATATTCCTCCTTAACGTCGGTCGAATGACTGGGGTAGGCGGAGCCTAGGAGGGATCATGTGACCAGCTTTGCTGGGCTCTTTGCCATTTCCTGTTGGGGAAGAGAATATCCCACAAGTAAGGATGACGCCGTGGACCGGACACACCGTTGGAGAAAGTATTTTATCAGGTAAACATAAATTCTGTTTTCAAATAAGTAGATTTTTTTTCTGAAAAATGTCTGTTCTATTTTCTGGGTTAACTATACCATGTGACAGCCATCAGCCCATTATAAATGCAAACACCAATATACTGTAAACCTTTACACATATTTATTAGGAGATGGTGCCTCAAAGTGTGGATATAAAAAGATTGTAACTATTTTGATAATGGAAGTAAATGCGAAAGTTGTTTTTTTTTTTTTTTTTTTTTTTTAAACTATGAGTTGTACAATACAACAAGGATAAATAGGCCAACACTTTTAGAGAATACATTTGTAAATACCACTTTATAGTTATATAGGGAACCAAATCAGTTTGTTTTCATTTGAATTGATATTTGTAATACCCTTGAAATGTAACATATGAGAGCATGCAAACATGACTGTAATGAGAACATGTGGAAAGGCTAAATGTCTTCCTCTAAAGGACCAGTAAATACAGTAGATATGCATTGTCTTATTATCATGCATTTGTTGATTATGCAAAAGCACTTAGTCTGAACTTCAAATGAGTAGTAGATTTCAAACTTATGTATATTTCCACTCCCCCTGTATCATGTGACAGCCATAAGCCAATCACAAATGCATATTCTGTGAATTCTTGCACATGCTCACTAGGAGCTGGTGAATCAGAAAGTGTTAACAAAATGTGCACAGTCTTTTTATATTAATAAAAGTAAATTGGAAAGTTGCTTAAAATTGTTTTCTCTATCTGAATCATGAACGTTTTATTTTGACTTGTGAGCAGCTAGAAATTGAATAGACTTTTTTATTTTCAGACAAATTATTTGTAGAACGATTTTTTGTTTTCGTTCAGTTTTCTTTTGCAAACAAATAATTAATGGCGGATTTCATTAGACAACAAATCCTTTTCTTTCACTTCTCTCTCCTCCCTCCCCCTCCTCTCCCCTCATTATATTGTAATTTATTCTGCTGTGTCTAAGCAAAAATAAAAATACAGGTGGCCCTCGTTTCTCCAACATAGGTGTGTCCGGTCCACGGCGTCATCCTTACTTGTGGGATATTCTCTTCCCCAACAGGAAATGGCAAAGAGCCCAGCAAAGCTGGTCACATGATCCCTCCCAGGCTCCGCCTTCCCCAGTCATTCTCTTTGCCGTTGTACAGGCAACATCTCCACGGAGATGGCTTTGAGTTTTTTAGTGTTTAACTGTAGTTTTTATTATTCAATCAAGAGTTTGTTATTTTAAAATTGTGCTGGTATGTACTATTTACTCTGAGACAGAAAAGAGATGAAGATTTCTGTTTGTAAGAGGAAAATGATTTTAGCAACCGTTACTAAAATCGATGGCTGTTCCACACAGGACTGTTGAGAGGAATTAACTTCAGTTGGGGGAACAGTGAGCAGACTTTTGCTGCTTGAGGTATGACACATTCTAACAAGACGATGTAATGCTGGAAGCTGTCATTTTCCCTATGGGATCCGGTAAGCCATTTTTATTACAGACAGTAAATAAGGGCTTCACAAGGGCTTTTTAAGACTGTAGACATTTTCTGGGCTAAATCGATTCATATATAAACATATTTTATACTCCATAGCCTTGAGGAATTATTTTAATCTTGGGAAGTTTGTAAAATAATCGGCAGGCACTGTATTGGACACCTTATTCTCTAGGGGCTTTCCCTAATCATAGGCAGAGTCTCATTTTCGCGCCTGTATTGCGCACTTGTTTTTGAGAAGCATGACATGCAGTTGCATGTGTGAGGAGCTCTGATACATAGAAAAGACTTTCTGAAGGCGTCATTTGGTATCGTATTCCCCTTTGGGCTTGGTTGGGTCTCAGCAAAGCAGATACCAGGGACTGTAAAGGGGTTAAATATAAAAACGGCTCCGGTTCCGTTATTTTAAGGGTTAAAGCTTCCAAATTTGGTGTGCAATACTTTTAAGGCTTTAAGACACTGTGGTGAAATTTTGGTGAATTTTGAACAATTCCTTCATACTTTTTCGCAATTGCAGTAATAAAGTGTGTTCAGTTTAAAATTTAAAGTGACAGTAACGGTTTTATTTTAAAACGTTTTTTGTACTTTGTTATCAAGTTTATGCCTGTTTAACATGTCTGAACTGCCAGATAGACTGTGTTCTGAATGTGGGGAAGCCAAGGTTCCTTCTCATTTAAATAGATGTGATTTATGTGACACAAAATTTAGAGAAAATGATGCCCAAGATGATTCCTCAAGTGAGGGGAGTAAGCATGGTACTGCATCATCCCCTCCTTCGTCTACACCAGTCTTGCCCACTCAGGAGGCCCCTAGTACATCTAGCGCGCCAATACTCCTTACTATGCAACAATTAACGGCTGTAATGGATAATTCTATCAAAAACATTTTAGCCAAAATGCCCACTTATCAGCGAAAGCGCGACTGCTCTGTTTTAGAAAATACTGAAGAGCATGAGGACGCTGATGATATTGTTTCTGAAGGGCCCCTACACCAGTCTGAGGGGGCCAGGGAGGTTTTGTCTGAGGGAGAAATTTCAGATTCAGGGAAAATTTCTCAACAAGCTGAACCTGATGTGATTACATTTAAATTTAAGTTGGAACATCTCCGCGCTCTGCTTAAGGAGGTGTTATCCACTCTGGATGATTGTGAGAATTTGATCATCCCAGAGAAACTATGTAAAATGGACAAGTTCCTAGAGGTCCCGGGGCCCCCCGAAGCTTTTCCTATACCCAAGCGGGTGGCGGACATTGTAAATAAAGAATGGGAAAGGCCCGGTATACCTTTCGTCCCTCCCCCCATATTTAAAAAATTGTTTCCTATGGTCGACCCCAGAAAGGACTTATGGCAGACAGTCCCCAAGGTCGAGGGGGCGGTTTCTACTCTAAACAAACGCACCACTATACCCATAGAAGATAGTTGTGCTTTCAAAGATCCTATGGATAAAAAATTAGAAGGTTTGCTTAAAAAGATGTTTGTTCAGCAAGGTTACCTTCTACAACCAATTTCATGCATTGTCCCTGTCACTACAGCCGCGTGTTTCTGGTTCGATGAGCTAGAAAAGGCGATCACTAGTAATTCTCCTTCTTATGAGGAGATTATGGACAGAATCCGTGCTCTCAAATTGGCTAATTCTTTCACCCTAGACGCCACTTTGCAATTGGCTAGGTTAGCGGCGAAAAATTCTGGGTTTGCTATTGTGGCGCGCAGAGCGCTTTGGTTGAAATCTTGGTCAGTGGATGCGTCTTCCAAGAACAAATTGCTTAACATTCCTTTCAAGGGGAAAACGCTGTTTGGCCCTGACTTGAAAGAGATTATCTCTGATATCACTGGGGGTAAGGGCCACGCCCTTCCTCAGGATAGGTCTTTCAAGGCCAAAAATAAACCTAATTTTCGTCCCTTTCGTAGAAACGGACCAGTCCCAAGTGCTACGTCCTCTAAGCAAGAGGGTAATACTTCTCAAGCCAAGCCAGCCTGGAGACCAATGCAAGGCTGGAACAAGGGAAAGCAGGCCAAGAAACCTGCCACTGCTACCAAGACAGCATGAAGTGTTGGCCCCCGATCCGGGACCGGATCTGGTGGGGGGCAGACTCTCTCTCTTCGCTCAGGCTTGGGCAAGAGATGTTCTGGATCCTTGGGCGCTAGAAATAGTCTCCCAAGGTTATCTTCTGGAATTCAAGGGGCTTCCCCCAAGGGGGAGGTTCCACAGGTCTCAATTGTCTTCAGACCACATAAAAAAACAGGCATTCTTACATTGTGTAGAAGACCTGTTAAAAATGGGAGTGATTCATCCTGTTCCATTAGGAGAACAAGGGATGGGGTTCTACTCCAATCTGTTCAGAGTTCCCAAAAAAGAGGGAACGTTCAGACCAATCTTAGATCTCAAGATCCTAAACAAGTTTCTCAAGGTTCCATCGTTCAAAATGGAAACCATTCGAACAATTCTTCCTTCCATCCAGGAAGGTCAATTCATGACCACGGTGGATTTAAAGGATGCGTATCTACATTTTCCTATCCACAAGGAACATCATCGGTTCCTAAGGTTCGCATTCCTGGACAAGCATTACCAGTTCGTGGCACTTCCGTTCGGATTAGCCACTGCTCCAAGGATTTTCACAAAGGTACTAGGGTCCCTTCTAGCGGTGCTAAGACCAAGGGGCATTGCAGTAGTACCTTACTTGGACGACATTCTGATTCAAGCGTCGTCCCTTCCTCAAGCAAAGGCTCACACGGACATTGTCCTGGCCTTTCTCAGATCTCACGGATGGAAAGTGAACGTAGAAAAGAGTTCTCTATCTCCGTCAACAAGGGTTCCCTTCTTGGGAACAATAATAGACTCCTTAGAAATGAGGATTTTTCTGACAGAGGCCAGAAAAACAAAACTTCTAAACTCTTGTCAAATACTTCATTCCGTTCCTCTTCCTTCCATAGCGCAGTGCATGGAAGTAATAGGTTTGATGGTAGCGGCAATGGACATAGTTCCTTTTGCGCGCATTCATCTAAGACCATTACAACTGTGCATGCTCAGTCAGTGGAATGGGGACTATACAGACTTGTCTCCGACGATACAAGTAAATCAGAGGACCAGAGATTCACTCCGTTGGTGGCTGTCCCTGGACCACCTGTCACAGGGGATGAGCTTCCGCAGACCAGAGTGGGTCATTGTCACGACCGACGCCAGTCTGATGGGCTGGGGCGCGGTCTGGGGACCCCTGAAAGCTCAGGGTCTTTGGTCTCGGGAAGAATCTCTTCTACCGATAAACATTCTGGAACTGAGAGCGATACTCAATGCTCTCAAGGCTTGGCCTCAGCTAGCAAAGGCCAAGTTCATACGGTTTCAATCAGACAACATGACGACTGTTGCGTACATCAACCATCAGGGGGGAACAAGGAGTTCCCTGGCGATGGAAGAAGTGACCAAAATCATTCAATGGGCGGAGACTCACTCCTGCCACTTGTCTGCAATCCACATCCCAGGAGTGGAAAATTGGGAAGCGGATTTTCTGAGTCGTCAGACCTTACATCCGGGGGAGTGGGAACTCCATCCGGAAATCTTTGCCCAAATTACTCAACTGTGGGGCATTCCAGACATGGATCTGATGGCCTCTCGTCAGAACTTCAAGGTTCCTTGCTACGGGTCCAGATCCAGGGATCCCAAGGCGACTCTAGTAGATGCACTAGTAGCACCTTGGACCTTCAAACTAGCTTATGTATTCCCGCCGTTTCCTCTCATCCCCAGGCTGGTAGCCAGGATCAATCAGGAGAGGGCATCGGTGATCTTGATAGCTCCTGCGTGGCCACGCAGGACTTGGTATGCAGACCTGGTGAATATGTCATCGGCTCCACCATGGAAGCTACCTTTGAGACGAGACCTTCTTGTTCAAGGTCCGTTCGAACATCCGAATCTGGTCTCACTCCAACTGACTGCTTGGAGATTGAACGCTTGATCTTATCAAAGCGAGGGTTCTCAGATTCTGTTATTGATACTCTTGGTCAGGCCAGAAAGCCTGTAACTAGAAAAATTTACCACAAAATATGGAAAAAATATATCTGTTGGTGTGAATCTAAAGGATTCCCTTGGGACAAGGTTAAAATTCCTAAGATTCTATCCTTTCTTCAAGAAGGATTGGAGAAAGGATTATCTGCAAGTTCCTTGAAGGGACAGATTTCTGCCTTGTCTGTGTTACTTCACAAAAAGCTGGCAGCTGTGCCAGATGTTCAAGCCTTTGTTCAGGCTCTGGTTAGAATCAAGCCTGTTTACAAACCTTTGACTCCTCCTTGGAGTCTCAATTTAGTTCTTTCAGTTCTTCAGGGGGTTCCGTTTGAACCCTTACATTCCGTTGATATTAAGTTATTATCTTGGAAAGTTTTGTTTTTGGTTGCAATCTCTTCTGCTAGAAGAGTTTCAGAATTATCTGCTCTGCAGTGTTCTCCTCCTTATCTGGTGTTCCATGCAGATAAGGTGGTTTTACGTACTAAACCTGGTTTTCTTCCGAAAGTTGTTTCTAACAAAAACATTAACCAGGAGATAGTCGTGCCTTCTTTGTGTCCAAATCCAGTTTCAAAGAAGGAACGTTTGTTGCACAATTTGGTTGTTGTTCGCGCTCTAAAATTCTATTTGGATGCTACAAAGGATTTTAGACAAACATCTTCCTTGTTTGTTGTTTATTCTGGTAAAAGGAGAGGTCAAAAAGCAACTTCTACCTCTCTCTCTTTTTGGATTAAAAGCATCATCAGATTGGCTTATGAGACTGCCGGACGGCAGCCTCCTGAAAGAATCACAGCTCATTCCACTAGGGCTGTGGCTTCCACATGGGCCTTCAAGAACGAGGCTTCTGTTGATCAGATATGTAAGGCAGCGACTTGGTCTTCACTGCACACTTTTACCAAATTTTACAAGTTTGATACTTTTGCTTCTTCTGAGGCTATTTTTGGGAGAAAGGTTTTGCAAGCCGTGGTGCCTTCCATTTAGGTGACCTGATTTGCTCCCTCCCTTCATCCGTGTCCTAAAGCTTTGGTATTGGTTCCCACAAGTAAGGATGACGCCGTGGACCGGACACACCTATGTTGGAGAAAACAGAATTTATGTTTACCTGATAAATTACTTTCTCCAACGGTGTGTCCGGTCCACGGCCCGCCCTGGTTTTTTTAATCAGGTCTGATAATTTATTTTCTTTAACTACAGTCACCACGGTATCATATGGTTTCTCCTATGCAAATATTCCTCCTTTACGTCGGTCGAATGACTGGGGAAGGCGGAGCCTGGGAGGGATCATGTGACCAGCTTTGCTGGGCTCTTTGCCATTTCCTGTTGGGGAAGAGAATATCCCACAAGTAAGGATGACGCCGTGGACCGGACACACCGTTGGAGAAAGTAATTTATCAGGTAAACATAAATTCTGTTTTTGCAACGGTTCAATTTACACCGTTTCAGAATAACAACCTTTTTCTCTAGTCATGTGACTGCTATTGAGAAGCAGTGCATTTATTAAAATAACCAGTAGGTGGAGCTGTCCACTTGGGTTGCAGCAAAGCAAAGCAAGCTGAAATTAATCAGTTTAACTAGACCTGAGCTATCGAGCAGATTTCAAAGGGACAAGATCTTCCTGTCTATAAATCAGTCCAGATTGGAATGCATAGAAAGAACTGTTTGCATAAAAATGCAAGTGAAGTCTTTGTTGTGATTATTTTATTAGGTTTATAATGCTGTTTAGCAAATGTTTTTGTTCATTTAACTTAGTTTAATTATATATTCTATGTTGTGTGATTATTTTATTAGGTTTATAATGCTTTTTAGCATTTAAAGTCTTCATTTCAAAGCTTTAAAAATAATGTATTAGATGTTATGACAATTTTGAGAGGGGCCTGGAACCTATCCCCCTCACTTCCCATTGACTTACATTATAAACTGGGTTTCAATTTACAACGGTTTCGATTTACAACCATTCCTTCTGGAACCTGACCCCGGCGTAAACTGAGGGCTACCTGTATTTAAAAATGTAGGTTTAATGTGGCTAATTAAAATAGTGGTTGAAATAAGAATGTTCCAGATAAGCTGCACACTCATGTAAAGGTCCACTACATTACGTTTCTGTTTAGAAATGTGTTAATGCACCTATATAGAAATAGCAGCTATCCAGCAACCAATGACTATGAAATATAGTTGTGTATGTACTTCAATATTTAACATTAATTGCAAAGCCCACAGTATTCAGAACTAAATTACAGGAAAAGTGGACAAAATAAATAAATTATATTGCAAAGTTGTTTTATTAATATATTAAGATATTTAATGTCCCTTTAAGATTTTTTGTAATCTTTGCATTTTTTTTTAGATGTTGAAGTGATTTCAAAGTTTGCACAGTTAGAATTCAATCTTGGAGATAAAGAACGTGCTAAGGCCATGTTTGAGAGCACCCTGAGCAGTTATCCAAAGCGCACAGATCTCTGGTCTGTTTATATAGACATGATGATGAAACATGGCAGCCAAAAGGAAGTGCGGTAAGTGAGAGGAGTACTCAGCGGCACAATGCCTGTTGTTTGCATGTAAGTGCCAAAGGATAAAGTAAGCTCCCATCTTCTTTAGTTTGTCTGATCCAAGGAGATGCACTAAAACCTGGAGTACTAACCAAACTTGGCTTTATTTTAAATTACAAAAGTGGGTGATTGGGACTTAACATTTGGTATCGACAAAATCTTGGTAGTTAAATGCACACAATAAGCTACCAGACAGCAGACCAGTCCTTGTTAATAAGGCTAAACTGTTCTATAACATTTGTCAAGAGGTTCTTTTTTTTATGCTGCTTTAGAAGTGAAATGCGGGTTGTAATCCCTAGGATTTTAAAAAATAAGAAAAATTAATTACATAGCTTAGCTGCCTGGAGCAGCCAACTCCACCCCTCTTATCAGTGTTTAGATACAGGATTTGTATTTCAACCGAGTTCACAGCTTCTAGGCATGCTCCAGCAGATAATCACTGTGTACTTTTACATTCTACCAAAGCAACAATAGATATAGATACAGCCCTAGAAGAAATGTGTGGGGTGAGTTAGAGCTTTACAATTCAGAAACTTAAAAGAAAGGGTTAATGGAGGGTAAAGTAATTAAAGTACATGCTATATTTGTATCTCTATCCCAACTTGTTTTATTTCCCTTTAAGTTCACGAATTGCTTTATTTTAGGCAGTGCTTTGATTTTTGTATGCTAAGCTACCATAACCAGAAGTTAAGTCTTATGAAGATGGTAAAAACAAATATAACCCGTGTATTATATTACAGAGGTTATAAGTATTAACATTTTCAGCAATGATTTTCATCTGTGGTCCTAAGAACTTATCATAAGATTCTCCACAGTCCCCTAGAATATGGGATATATACTACCTCTACAATTTGATAGAACTGAGCTTCCTAATTGTTTGTATTAATTGGACATAAAACTCAAACCAAATCCCCCGTAAAATGTTTAAAGGGACACTGAACCCAATTTTTTTCTTTCGTGATTCAGATAGAGCATGCAATTTTAAGCAACTTTATAATTTACTCCTATTATCAATTTTTCTTCGTTCTCTTGCTATCTTTATTTGCATCTAATTTATTTTTTTGGTTCAGCACTTGTTTATTGGCCGGTTAAATCAATCCACCAATCAGCAAGAACAACCCAGGTTCTTCACCAATTCCAATAGGCTTTTTCAACTGGTGTGTATCTGAACTGCTCTTCATTAGCAAAACCTTGTAAATTAAACTAACCTAAAGTATTAAAGGGACATGGTAGTCAGAATTAAAATTCACAACAGTGCATTTCATGTTTCTTCTGTTAAGTGTGATCAGTCCACGGGTCATCATTACTTCTGGGATATTACTCCTCCCCAACAGGAAGTGCAAGAGGATTCACCCAGCAGAGCTGCATATAGCTCCTCCCCTCTACGTCACTATG